>NW_026991920.1:0-70463 GCF_029215605.1 Mirounga angustirostris
CGGAAAATGCTTTCGGACTCACTTGCAGTGCGCTCACGCCGGCACACAGCAAACTGCTTCCAGCCTCAGGCAGGGCTATTTTAGCCGAAGCAGGAATTCTCCACAGAGTTGTTCCTTTGAGTTCGCTGGTTGGCTTTAGGCTTGCCTGCAAACACACACGGGGCAACATTATGAGCCCCATAAACAAGAGGCGAGTTGAGAGCTGCCTTCTCCTCAGGCCTGAGTCTCCCTCGATTTTACTTATGGAACCCGTCCCCAGGCTCTCACCCACAGTACACCCTAAACTGCTTCCGCCCTCAGAGATGTCCCCGGTAGCTAAAGCCACGGTTTCTCCACAGTGTTGTTCTTCGAGGGAGTATGCTAGCGATTCGACTTGCATGCAACAGTGGGGCCGCAGTGCTAGCCTCACGAAACGAGTGGGGAGTCGTGCTGTGCCTTCTACCGGGGCCTGAGTCGCACTTCGGAAATGGGTTCGGACTCACTTGCAGTGCGCTCATGCATACACACAGCACAACGCTTCCACCTTCAGGCATGGCTCTTTCAGCCTAAGAAGGAATCCTCTACAAACTTGATCCTTTGAGTTCCCTTGTTCGCTTTAGACCTGCCTGCAGGCACACTCGGGGCAACGGTACGAGCCTCATAAACAAGAGGCGAGTTGAGAGCTGCCTTCTGTTCCGGCCTGTGTCTCCCTCGATTTGAAGTATGGACCCCGTCCCCAGGCTCTCACCCACCGTACACTCTAAATTGCTTCCCCCTCAGAGAGGACGACGGTAGCTGAAGCACGGTCCCTCTACAGTGTTGTTTCTTCGAGTTACAAAGCTAGCGATAAGACTTCCATGCAAAAGTGGGGCCGCACTGCTAGTTCCATGAAGCAAGTGGGGAGTCGTGTTCTGCCTTCTGCCGGGGCCTGAGCTTTCCCCGGAAAATGCTTGTGGACTCACTTGCAGTGCGCTCACGCCGGCACACAGCAAACTGCTTCCAGCCTCAGGCAGGGCTATTTTAGCCGAAGCAGGAATTCTCTACAGAGTTGTTCCTTTGAGTTCGCTGGTTGGCTCTAGGGCTGCCTGCAGGCACACACGGGGGCAACGTTACGAGCCTCATAGACAAGAGGCGAGTTGAGAGCTGCCTTCTCCTCAGGCCTGAGTCTCCCTCGATTGTACCTGTGGAACCAGTCCCCAGGCTCTCAACCACTGTCCACTCTAACTGCTTCCTCCTTCAGAGAGGTCGATGGTAGCGAAAGCACGGTTTCCCTACAGTGCAGTTTCTTCGAGTTAGAATGCTAGCGATTAGACTTCCTTGCAAAAGTGGGGCCGCACTGCTAGGTTCGTGGAACAAGTGGGGAGCCGTGTTCTGCCTTCTGCCGGGGCCTGAGTCGCCCTTGGGAAATGGTTTCGGCCTCACTTGCAGTGCGCTCATGCATGCACACGGCAAAAGGCTTCCACCTTCAGGCATGGTTCTTTCAGCCTAAGTAGGAATCCTGTACAAACTTGTTCCTTTGAGTTTGCTGGTTCGCTTTAGGCCTGCCTGCAGGCCCACTCGGGGCAACGGTACGAGCCTCATAGACAAGAGGCGAGTTGAGAGCTGCCTTCTGCTCTGGCCTGTGTCTCCCTCGATTTGAAGTATGGACCCCGTCCCCAGGCTCTCACCCACCGTACACTCTAAATGGCTTCCCCCCTCAGAGAGGACGACGGTAGCTGAAGCACGGTCCCTCTACAGTGTTGTTTCTTCGAGTTACAAAGCCAGCGATAAGACTTCCATGCAAAAGTGGGGCCGCAGAGCTAGCTCCATGAAGCAAGTGGGTACTCGTGTTCCGCCTTGTGCCGGGGCCTGAGCCTCCCCCGGAAAATGCTTGTGGACTCACTTGCAGTGCGCTCACGCCTGCACACTGCAAAATGCTTCCAGCCTCAGGCAGGGCTATTTTAGCCGAAGCAGGAATTCTCTACAGAGCTGTTCCTTTGAGTTCGCTGGTTGGCTCTAGGCCTGCCTGCAGGCACACACGGGGCAACGTTAAGAGCCCCATAAACGAGAGGCGAGTTGAGAGCTGCCTTCTCCTCAGGCCTGAGTCTCCCTCGATTTTACTTATGGAACCCGTCCCCAGGCTCTCACCCACAGTACACCCTAAACTGCTTCCACCCTCAGAGATGTCCACGGTAGCGAAAGCACGTTTTCCCTACAGTGTTGTTTCTTCGAGTGAGACTGCTAGCGCTTAAGACTTCTTTGCAAAAGTGGGGCCGCAGGGCTAGCTCCATGGAACAAGTGGGGAGTCGTGTTCTGCCTTCTGCCGGGGCCTGAGTCTCACTCGTGAAACGCTTTTGGACTCACGTGCAGTGCGCTCACGCATGCACACCACAAACTGCTTCCAGCCTCAGGCATGGCTCTTTTAGCCTAAGCAGGAATTCTCTACAGAGTTGTTCCTTTTAGATCAGTGGTGGGGTTGAGGCCTGCCTGCAGGCACACATGGGGCAACGGTATCAGCCTCAGAAACAAGAGGTGAATTGAGAGCTGCCCTCCGCACGGGCCTGTTTCTCACTCCATTTCACGTATGGGACCCTCTCCCCGGTCTCTCATACTAGAACACTGTAAAATTACTCCAGCTTCAGGAACGGCGATGTGAAGTAAAGCGCATTAACTCTGCAGCATTGATTCTTGGTGTTCGTAGCCTGGTAAGTAGGCCTCCAGGCACACAGGGTACAGCAGCGCTAATCTCCCAAAACAAGAGGTGAGTCGACAGCAGCCTTCCTTACGGGCCTCCTTCCACTCAGAGTTACGTTTAGGTTCCATTTCTCATGCTTTCACAAAAACACACAATAGATGACGTTCACGCTCAGGAAGGGCGATCTTTGCTGAGGCACGGGTTCTCTCCAGTTTTGTTTGTTGGCGCTGGGGGGATGGCACTTGGGACCACACACACACACGGGAGTGCCGATGTAGGTTCCCGAAACAAGAGTTGAGTCAAGAGGTGCCCTCTGCCCATGCTTATTTCTCCCTCGGAATTCTGCTAGGACTCCTTCCCCAGGTTTGCACTCAAGCACAGTTGAAAATGCTGCCACCCTGTGGAGAGGCGAATGAGCTGAAGCTGGGATTCTTGACCAGCTTCTTTCTGCTAAATCCCTGTGGCGCACTTAGCATTCCTCTGCAAACATGGAGCAGTAGTGTTAGTTTCAGGTAGCAAGAGCTGAGTCGAGAGGTGCCTTCTGGCCCGGACTTCTCCTCCCTCGGTTTGTTCCCCAGGCTCTCACCCACGGTAGCCTGGAAACTGCTTCCTCCCTCAGAGAGGTCGATGGTCGCTAAAGCACGGTTTCTCTACAGTGTTGTTCCTGAAAGAGGTGCCTGGAACTTAGGCCTCCGTGCACACATGCCAGAAGAGTGCTAACTTCTTGAAACTGGATCTGATTCGAGAGGTGCCTTCGAACGAAGCCGTTTCTCACAGAGTGACTTATGTGATCATTTCCCCAGCTATCTGGCCCACACACTGAAAATAGTTCCACCCTCTGTAACAGCGCAGCTAGCTAAAGCACGGTCCCTCTACAGTGCAGTTTCTTCGCGTTACAAAGCGAGCGATAACACGTCCGTGCAAAAGTGGGGCCTCAGTGCTAGCTCCATGAAGCAAGTGGGTAGCCGTGTTCCGCCTTCTGCCGGGGCCTGAGCCTCCCCCGGAAAATGCTTTCGGACTCACTTGCAGTGCGCTCACGCCGGCACACAGCAAACTGCTTCCAGCCTCAGGCAGGGCTATTTTAGCCGAAGCAGGAATTCTCCACAGAGTTGTTCCTTTGAGTTCGCTGGTTGGCTTTAGGCTTGCCTGCAAACACACACGGGGCAACATTATGAGCCCCATAAACAAGAGGCGAGTTGAGAGCTGCCTTCTTCCTCAGGCCTGAGTCTCCCTCGATTTTACTTATGGAACCCGTCCCCAGGCTCTCACCCACAGTACACCCTAAACTGCTTCCGCCCTCAGAGATGTCCCCGGTAGCTAAAGCCACGGTTTCTCCACAGTGTTGTTCTTCGAGGGAGTATGCTAGCGATTCGACTTGCATGCAACAGTGGGGCCGCAGTGCTAGCCTCACGAAACGAGTGGGGAGTCGTGCTGTGCCTTCTACCGGGGCCTGAGTCGCACTTCGGAAATGGGTTCGGACTCACTTGCAGTGCGCTCATGCATACACACAGCACAACGCTTCCACCTTCAGGCATGGCTCTTTCAGCCTAAGAAGGAATCCTCTACAAACTTGATCCTTTGAGTTCCCTTGTTCGCTTTAGACCTGCCTGCAGGCACACTCGGGGCAACGGTACGAGCCTCATAAACAAGAGGCGAGTTGAGAGCTGCCTTCTGTTCCGGCCTGTGTCTCCCTCGATTTGAAGTATGGACCCCGTCCCCAGGCTCTCACCCACCGTACACTCTAAATTGCTTCCCCTCAGAGAGGACGACGGTAGCTGAAGCACGGTCCCTCTACAGTGTTGTTTCTTCGAGTTACAAAGCTAGCGATAAGACTTCCATGCAAAAGTGGGGCCGCACTGCTAGTTCCATGAAGCAAGTGGGGAGTCGTGTTCTGCCTTCTGCCGGGGCCTGAGCTTTCCCCGGAAAATGCTTGTGGACTCACTTGCAGTGCGCTCACGCCGGCACACAGCAAACTGCTTCCAGCCTCAGGCAGGGCTATTTTAGCCGAAGCAGGAATTCTCTACAGAGTTGTTCCTTTGAGTTCGCTGGTTGGCTCTAGGGCTGCCTGCAGGCACACACGGGGCAACGTTACGAGCCTCATAGACAAGAGGCGAGTTGAGAGCTGCCTTCTCCTCAGGCCTGAGTCTCCCTCGATTGTACCTGTGGAACCAGTCCCCAGGCTCTCAACCACTGTCCACTCTAACTGCTTCCTCCTTCAGAGAGGTCGATGGTAGCGAAAGCACGGTTTCCCTACAGTGCAGTTTCTTCGAGTTAGAATGCTAGCGATTAGACTTCCTTGCAAAAGTGGGGCCGCACTGCTAGGTTCGTGGAACAAGTGGGGAGCCGTGTTCTGCCTTCTGCCGGGGCCTGAGTCGCCCTTGGGAAATGGTTTCGGCCTCACTTGCAGTGCGCTCATGCATGCACACGGCAAAAGGCTTCCACCTTCAGGCATGGTTCTTTCAGCCTAAGTAGGAATCCTGTACAAACTTGTTCCTTTGAGTTTGCTGGTTCGCTTTAGGCCTGCCTGCAGGCCCACTCGGGGCAACGGTACGAGCCTCATAGACAAGAGGCGAGTTGAGAGCTGCCTTCTGCTCTGGCCTGTGTCTCCCTCGATTTGAAGTATGGACCCCGTCCCCAGGCTCTCACCCACCGTACACTCTAAATGGCTTCCCCCCTCAGAGAGGACGACGGTAGCTGAAGCACGGTCCCTCTACAGTGTTGTTTCTTCGAGTTACAAAGCCAGCGATAAGACTTCCATGCAAAAGTGGGGCCGCAGAGCTAGCTCCATGAAGCAAGTGGGTACTCGTGTTCCGCCTTGTGCCGGGGCCTGAGCCTCCCCCGGAAAATGCTTGTGGACTCACTTGCAGTGCGCTCACGCCTGCACACTGCAAAATGCTTCCAGCCTCAGGCAGGGCTATTTTAGCCGAAGCAGGAATTCTCTACAGAGCTGTTCCTTTGAGTTCGCTGGTTGGCTCTAGGCCTGCCTGCAGGCACACACGGGGCAACGTTAAGAGCCCCATAAACGAGAGGCGAGTTGAGAGCTGCCTTCTCCTCAGGCCTGAGTCTCCCTCGATTTTACTTATGGAACCCGTCCCCAGGCTCTCACCCACAGTACACCCTAAACTGCTTCCACCCTCAGAGATGTCCACGGTAGCGAAAGCACGTTTTCCCTACAGTGTTGTTTCTTCGAGTGAGACTGCTAGCGCTTAAGACTTCTTTGCAAAAGTGGGGCCGCAGGGCTAGCTCCATGGAACAAGTGGGGAGTCGTGTTCTGCCTTCTGCCGGGGCCTGAGTCTCACTCGTGAAACGCTTTTGGACTCACGTGCAGTGCGCTCACGCATGCACACCACAAACTGCTTCCAGCCTCAGGCATGGCTCTTTTAGCCTAAGCAGGAATTCTCTACAGAGTTGTTCCTTTTAGATCAGTGGTGGGGTTGAGGCCTGCCTGCAGGCACACATGGGGCAACGGTATCAGCCTCAGAAACAAGAGGTGAATTGAGAGCTGCCCTCCGCACGGGCCTGTTTCTCACTCCATTTCACGTATGGGACCCTCTCCCCGGTCTCTCATACTAGAACACTGTAAAATTACTCCAGCTTCAGGAACGGCGATGTGAAGTAAAGCGCATTAACTCTGCAGCATTGATTCTTGGTGTTCGTAGCCTGGTAAGTAGGCCTCCAGGCACACAGGGTACAGCAGCGCTAATCTCCCAAAACAAGAGGTGAGTCGACAGCAGCCTTCCTTACGGGCCTCCTTCCACTCAGAGTTACGTTTAGGTTCCATTTCTCATGCTTTCACAAAAACACACAATAGATGACGTTCACGCTCAGGAAGGGCGATCTTTGCTGAGGCACGGGTTCTCTCCAGTTTTGTTTGTTGGCGCTGGGGGGATGGCACTTGGGACCACACACACACACGGGAGTGCCGATGTAGGTTCCCGAAACAAGAGTTGAGTCAAGAGGTGCCCTCTGCCCATGCTTATTTCTCCCTCGGAATTCTGCTAGGACTCCTTCCCCAGGTTTGCACTCAAGCACAGTTGAAAATGCTGCCACCCTGTGGAGAGGCGAATGAGCTGAAGCTGGGATTCTTGACCAGCTTCTTTCTGCTAAATCCCTGTGGCGCACTTAGCATTCCTCTGCAAACATGGAGCAGTAGTGTTAGTTTCAGGTAGCAAGAGCTGAGTCGAGAGGTGCCTTCTGGCCCGGACTTCTCCTCCCTCGGTTTGTTCCCCAGGCTCTCACCCACGGTAGCCTGGAAACTGCTTCCTCCCTCAGAGAGGTCGATGGTCGCTAAAGCACGGTTTCTCTACAGTGTTGTTCCTGAAAGAGGTGCCTGGAACTTAGGCCTCCGTGCACACATGCCAGAAGAGTGCTAACTTCTTGAAACTGGATCTGATTCGAGAGGTGCCTTCGAACGAAGCCGTTTCTCACAGAGTGACTTATGTGATCATTTCCCCAGCTATCTGGCCCACACACTGAAAATAGTTCCACCCTCTGTAACAGCGCAGCTAGCTAAAGCACGGTCCCTCTACAGTGCAGTTTCTTCGCGTTACAAAGCGAGCGATAACACGTCCGTGCAAAAGTGGGGCCTCAGTGCTAGCTCCATGAAGCAAGTGGGTAGCCGTGTTCCGCCTTCTGCCGGGGCCTGAGCCTCCCCCGGAAAATGCTTTCGGACTCACTTGCAGTGCGCTCACGCCGGCACACAGCAAACTGCTTCCAGCCTCAGGCAGGGCTATTTTAGCCGAAGCAGGAATTCTCCACAGAGTTGTTCCTTTGAGTTCGCTGGTTGGCTTTAGGCTTGCCTGCAAACACACACGGGGCAACATTATGAGCCCCATAAACAAGAGGCGAGTTGAGAGCTGCCTTCTCCTCAGGCCTGAGTCTCCCTCGATTTTACTTATGGAACCCGTCCCCAGGCTCTCACCCACAGTACACCCTAAACTGCTTCCGCCCTCAGAGATGTCCCCGGTAGCTAAAGCCACGGTTTCTCCACAGTGTTGTTCTTCGAGGGAGTATGCTAGCGATTCGACTTGCATGCAACAGTGGGGCCGCAGTGCTAGCCTCACGAAACGAGTGGGGAGTCGTGCTGTGCCTTCTACCGGGGCCTGAGTCGCACTTCGGAAATGGGTTCGGACTCACTTGCAGTGCGCTCATGCATACACACAGCACAACGCTTCCACCTTCAGGCATGGCTCTTTCAGCCTAAGAAGGAATCCTCTACAAACTTGATCCTTTGAGTTCCCTTGTTCGCTTTAGACCTGCCTGCAGGCACACTCGGGGCAACGGTACGAGCCTCATAAACAAGAGGCGAGTTGAGAGCTGCCTTCTGTTCCGGCCTGTGTCTCCCTCGATTTGAAGTATGGACCCCGTCCCCAGGCTCTCACCCACCGTACACTCTAAATTGCTTCCCCCTCAGAGAGGACGACGGTAGCTGAAGCACGGTCCCTCTACAGTGTTGTTTCTTCGAGTTACAAAGCTAGCGATAAGACTTCCATGCAAAAGTGGGGCCGCACTGCTAGTTCCATGAAGCAAGTGGGGAGTCGTGTTCTGCCTTCTGCCGGGGCCTGAGCTTTCCCCGGAAAATGCTTGTGGACTCACTTGCAGTGCGCTCACGCCGGCACACAGCAAACTGCTTCCAGCCTCAGGCAGGGCTATTTTAGCCGAAGCAGGAATTCTCTACAGAGTTGTTCCTTTGAGTTCGCTGGTTGGCTCTAGGGCTGCCTGCAGGCACACACGGGGCAACGTTACGAGCCTCATAGACAAGAGGCGAGTTGAGAGCTGCCTTCTCCTCAGGCCTGAGTCTCCCTCGATTGTACCTGTGGAACCAGTCCCCAGGCTCTCAACCACTGTCCACTCTAACTGCTTCCTCCTTCAGAGAGGTCGATGGTAGCGAAAGCACGGTTTCCCTACAGTGCAGTTTCTTCGAGTTAGAATGCTAGCGATTAGACTTCCTTGCAAAAGTGGGGCCGCACTGCTAGGTTCGTGGAACAAGTGGGGAGCCGTGTTCTGCCTTCTGCCGGGGCCTGAGTCGCCCTTGGGAAATGGTTTCGGCCTCACTTGCAGTGCGCTCATGCATGCACACGGCAAAAGGCTTCCACCTTCAGGCATGGTTCTTTCAGCCTAAGTAGGAATCCTGTACAAACTTGTTCCTTTGAGTTTGCTGGTTCGCTTTAGGCCTGCCTGCAGGCCCACTCGGGGCAACGGTACGAGCCTCATAGACAAGAGGCGAGTTGAGAGCTGCCTTCTGCTCTGGCCTGTGTCTCCCTCGATTTGAAGTATGGACCCCGTCCCCAGGCTCTCACCCACCGTACACTCTAAATGGCTTCCCCCCTCAGAGAGGACGACGGTAGCTGAAGCACGGTCCCTCTACAGTGTTGTTTCTTCGAGTTACAAAGCCAGCGATAAGACTTCCATGCAAAAGTGGGGCCGCAGAGCTAGCTCCATGAAGCAAGTGGGTACTCGTGTTCCGCCTTGTGCCGGGGCCTGAGCCTCCCCCGGAAAATGCTTGTGGACTCACTTGCAGTGCGCTCACGCCTGCACACTGCAAAATGCTTCCAGCCTCAGGCAGGGCTATTTTAGCCGAAGCAGGAATTCTCTACAGAGCTGTTCCTTTGAGTTCGCTGGTTGGCTCTAGGCCTGCCTGCAGGCACACACGGGGCAACGTTAAGAGCCCCATAAACGAGAGGCGAGTTGAGAGCTGCCTTCTCCTCAGGCCTGAGTCTCCCTCGATTTTACTTATGGAACCCGTCCCCAGGCTCTCACCCACAGTACACCCTAAACTGCTTCCACCCTCAGAGATGTCCACGGTAGCGAAAGCACGTTTTCCCTACAGTGTTGTTTCTTCGAGTGAGACTGCTAGCGCTTAAGACTTCTTTGCAAAAGTGGGGCCGCAGGGCTAGCTCCATGGAACAAGTGGGGAGTCGTGTTCTGCCTTCTGCCGGGGCCTGAGTCTCACTCGTGAAACGCTTTTGGACTCACGTGCAGTGCGCTCACGCATGCACACCACAAACTGCTTCCAGCCTCAGGCATGGCTCTTTTAGCCTAAGCAGGAATTCTCTACAGAGTTGTTCCTTTTAGATCAGTGGTGGGGTTGAGGCCTGCCTGCAGGCACACATGGGGCAACGGTATCAGCCTCAGAAACAAGAGGTGAATTGAGAGCTGCCCTCCGCACGGGCCTGTTTCTCACTCCATTTCACGTATGGGACCCTCTCCCCGGTCTCTCATACTAGAACACTGTAAAATTACTCCAGCTTCAGGAACGGCGATGTGAAGTAAAGCGCATTAACTCTGCAGCATTGATTCTTGGTGTTCGTAGCCTGGTAAGTAGGCCTCCAGGCACACAGGGTACAGCAGCGCTAATCTCCCAAAACAAGAGGTGAGTCGACAGCAGCCTTCCTTACGGGCCTCCTTCCACTCAGAGTTACGTTTAGGTTCCATTTCTCATGCTTTCACAAAAACACACAATAGATGACGTTCACGCTCAGGAAGGGCGATCTTTGCTGAGGCACGGGTTCTCTCCAGTTTTGTTTGTTGGCGCTGGGGGGATGGCACTTGGGACCACACACACACACGGGAGTGCCGATGTAGGTTCCCGAAACAAGAGTTGAGTCAAGAGGTGCCCTCTGCCCATGCTTATTTCTCCCTCGGAATTCTGCTAGGACTCCTTCCCCAGGTTTGCACTCAAGCACAGTTGAAAATGCTGCCACCCTGTGGAGAGGCGAATGAGCTGAAGCTGGGATTCTTGACCAGCTTCTTTCTGCTAAATCCCTGTGGCGCACTTAGCATTCCTCTGCAAACATGGAGCAGTAGTGTTAGTTTCAGGTAGCAAGAGCTGAGTCGAGAGGTGCCTTCTGGCCCGGACTTCTCCTCCCTCGGTTTGTTCCCCAGGCTCTCACCCACGGTAGCCTGGAAACTGCTTCCTCCCTCAGAGAGGTCGATGGTCGCTAAAGCACGGTTTCTCTACAGTGTTGTTCCTGAAAGAGGTGCCTGGAACTTAGGCCTCCGTGCACACATGCCAGAAGAGTGCTAACTTCTTGAAACTGGATCTGATTCGAGAGGTGCCTTCGAACGAAGCCGTTTCTCACAGAGTGACTTATGTGATCATTTCCCCAGCTATCTGGCCCACACACTGAAAATAGTTCCACCCTCTGTAACAGCGCAGCTAGCTAAAGCACGGTCCCTCTACAGTGCAGTTTCTTCGCGTTACAAAGCGAGCGATAACACGTCCGTGCAAAAGTGGGGCCTCAGTGCTAGCTCCATGAAGCAAGTGGGTAGCCGTGTTCCGCCTTCTGCCGGGGCCTGAGCCTCCCCCGGAAAATGCTTTCGGACTCACTTGCAGTGCGCTCACGCCGGCACACAGCAAACTGCTTCCAGCCTCAGGCAGGGCTATTTTAGCCGAAGCAGGAATTCTCCACAGAGTTGTTCCTTTGAGTTCGCTGGTTGGCTTTAGGCTTGCCTGCAAACACACACGGGGCAACATTATGAGCCCCATAAACAAGAGGCGAGTTGAGAGCTGCCTTCTCCTCAGGCCTGAGTCTCCCTCGATTTTACTTATGGAACCCGTCCCCAGGCTCTCACCCACAGTACACCCTAAACTGCTTCCGCCCTCAGAGATGTCCCCGGTAGCTAAAGCCACGGTTTCTCCACAGTGTTGTTCTTCGAGGGAGTATGCTAGCGATTCGACTTGCATGCAACAGTGGGGCCGCAGTGCTAGCCTCACGAAACGAGTGGGGAGTCGTGCTGTGCCTTCTACCGGGGCCTGAGTCGCACTTCGGAAATGGGTTCGGACTCACTTGCAGTGCGCTCATGCATACACACAGCACAACGCTTCCACCTTCAGGCATGGCTCTTTCAGCCTAAGAAGGAATCCTCTACAAACTTGATCCTTTGAGTTCCCTTGTTCGCTTTAGACCTGCCTGCAGGCACACTCGGGGCAACGGTACGAGCCTCATAAACAAGAGGCGAGTTGAGAGCTGCCTTCTGTTCCGGCCTGTGTCTCCCTCGATTTGAAGTATGGACCCCGTCCCCAGGCTCTCACCCACCGTACACTCTAAATTGCTTCCCCCTCAGAGAGGACGACGGTAGCTGAAGCACGGTCCCTCTACAGTGTTGTTTCTTCGAGTTACAAAGCTAGCGATAAGACTTCCATGCAAAAGTGGGGCCGCACTGCTAGTTCCATGAAGCAAGTGGGGAGTCGTGTTCTGCCTTCTGCCGGGGCCTGAGCTTTCCCCGGAAAATGCTTGTGGACTCACTTGCAGTGCGCTCACGCCGGCACACAGCAAACTGCTTCCAGCCTCAGGCAGGGCTATTTTAGCCGAAGCAGGAATTCTCTACAGAGTTGTTCCTTTGAGTTCGCTGGTTGGCTCTAGGGCTGCCTGCAGGCACACACGGGGCAACGTTACGAGCCTCATAGACAAGAGGCGAGTTGAGAGCTGCCTTCTCCTCAGGCCTGAGTCTCCCTCGATTGTACCTGTGGAACCAGTCCCCAGGCTCTCAACCACTGTCCACTCTAACTGCTTCCTCCTTCAGAGAGGTCGATGGTAGCGAAAGCACGGTTTCCCTACAGTGCAGTTTCTTCGAGTTAGAATGCTAGCGATTAGACTTCCTTGCAAAAGTGGGGCCGCACTGCTAGGTTCGTGGAACAAGTGGGGAGCCGTGTTCTGCCTTCTGCCGGGGCCTGAGTCGCCCTTGGGAAATGGTTTCGGCCTCACTTGCAGTGCGCTCATGCATGCACACGGCAAAAGGCTTCCACCTTCAGGCATGGTTCTTTCAGCCTAAGTAGGAATCCTGTACAAACTTGTTCCTTTGAGTTTGCTGGTTCGCTTTAGGCCTGCCTGCAGGCCCACTCGGGGCAACGGTACGAGCCTCATAGACAAGAGGCGAGTTGAGAGCTGCCTTCTGCTCTGGCCTGTGTCTCCCTCGATTTGAAGTATGGACCCCGTCCCCAGGCTCTCACCCACCGTACACTCTAAATGGCTTCCCCCCTCAGAGAGGACGACGGTAGCTGAAGCACGGTCCCTCTACAGTGTTGTTTCTTCGAGTTACAAAGCCAGCGATAAGACTTCCATGCAAAAGTGGGGCCGCAGAGCTAGCTCCATGAAGCAAGTGGGTACTCGTGTTCCGCCTTGTGCCGGGGCCTGAGCCTCCCCCGGAAAATGCTTGTGGACTCACTTGCAGTGCGCTCACGCCTGCACACTGCAAAATGCTTCCAGCCTCAGGCAGGGCTATTTTAGCCGAAGCAGGAATTCTCTACAGAGCTGTTCCTTTGAGTTCGCTGGTTGGCTCTAGGCCTGCCTGCAGGCACACACGGGGCAACGTTAAGAGCCCCATAAACGAGAGGCGAGTTGAGAGCTGCCTTCTCCTCAGGCCTGAGTCTCCCTCGATTTTACTTATGGAACCCGTCCCCAGGCTCTCACCCACAGTACACCCTAAACTGCTTCCACCCTCAGAGATGTCCACGGTAGCGAAAGCACGTTTTCCCTACAGTGTTGTTTCTTCGAGTGAGACTGCTAGCGCTTAAGACTTCTTTGCAAAAGTGGGGCCGCAGGGCTAGCTCCATGGAACAAGTGGGGAGTCGTGTTCTGCCTTCTGCCGGGGCCTGAGTCTCACTCGTGAAACGCTTTTGGACTCACGTGCAGTGCGCTCACGCATGCACACCACAAACTGCTTCCAGCCTCAGGCATGGCTCTTTTAGCCTAAGCAGGAATTCTCTACAGAGTTGTTCCTTTTAGATCAGTGGTGGGGTTGAGGCCTGCCTGCAGGCACACATGGGGCAACGGTATCAGCCTCAGAAACAAGAGGTGAATTGAGAGCTGCCCTCCGCACGGGCCTGTTTCTCACTCCATTTCACGTATGGGACCCTCTCCCCGGTCTCTCATACTAGAACACTGTAAAATTACTCCAGCTTCAGGAACGGCGATGTGAAGTAAAGCGCATTAACTCTGCAGCATTGATTCTTGGTGTTCGTAGCCTGGTAAGTAGGCCTCCAGGCACACAGGGTACAGCAGCGCTAATCTCCCAAAACAAGAGGTGAGTCGACAGCAGCCTTCCTTACGGGCCTCCTTCCACTCAGAGTTACGTTTAGGTTCCATTTCTCATGCTTTCACAAAAACACAATAGATGACGTTCACGCTCAGGAAGGGCGATCTTTGCTGAGGCACGGGTTCTCTCCAGTTTTGTTTGTTGGCGCTGGGGGGATGGCACTTGGGACCACACACACACACGGGAGTGCCGATGTAGGTTCCCGAAACAAGAGTTGAGTCAAGAGGTGCCCTCTGCCCATGCTTATTTCTCCCTCGGAATTCTGCTAGGACTCCTTCCCCAGGTTTGCACTCAAGCACAGTTGAAAATGCTGCCACCCTGTGGAGAGGCGAATGAGCTGAAGCTGGGATTCTTGACCAGCTTCTTTCTGCTAAATCCCTGTGGCGCACTTAGCATTCCTCTGCAAACATGGAGCAGTAGTGTTAGTTTCAGGTAGCAAGAGCTGAGTCGAGAGGTGCCTTCTGGCCCGGACTTCTCCTCCCTCGGTTTGTTCCCCAGGCTCTCACCCACGGTAGCCTGGAAACTGCTTCCTCCCTCAGAGAGGTCGATGGTCGCTAAAGCACGGTTTCTCTACAGTGTTGTTCCTGAAAGAGGTGCCTGGAACTTAGGCCTCCGTGCACACATGCCAGAAGAGTGCTAACTTCTTGAAACTGGATCTGATTCGAGAGGTGCCTTCGAACGAAGCCGTTTCTCACAGAGTGACTTATGTGATCATTTCCCCAGCTATCTGGCCCACACACTGAAAATAGTTCCACCCTCTGTAACAGCGCAGCTAGCTAAAGCACGGTCCCTCTACAGTGCAGTTTCTTCGCGTTACAAAGCGAGCGATAACACGTCCGTGCAAAAGTGGGGCCTCAGTGCTAGCTCCATGAAGCAAGTGGGTAGCCGTGTTCCGCCTTCTGCCGGGGCCTGAGCCTCCCCCGGAAAATGCTTTCGGACTCACTTGCAGTGCGCTCACGCCGGCACACAGCAAACTGCTTCCAGCCTCAGGCAGGGCTATTTTAGCCGAAGCAGGAATTCTCCACAGAGTTGTTCCTTTGAGTTCGCTGGTTGGCTTTAGGCTTGCCTGCAAACACACACGGGGCAACATTATGAGCCCCATAAACAAGAGGCGAGTTGAGAGCTGCCTTCTCCTCAGGCCTGAGTCTCCCTCGATTTTACTTATGGAACCCGTCCCCAGGCTCTCACCCACAGTACACCCTAAACTGCTTCCGCCCTCAGAGATGTCCCCGGTAGCTAAAGCCACGGTTTCTCCACAGTGTTGTTCTTCGAGGGAGTATGCTAGCGATTCGACTTGCATGCAACAGTGGGGCCGCAGTGCTAGCCTCACGAAACGAGTGGGGAGTCGTGCTGTGCCTTCTACCGGGGCCTGAGTCGCACTTCGGAAATGGGTTCGGACTCACTTGCAGTGCGCTCATGCATACACACAGCACAACGCTTCCACCTTCAGGCATGGCTCTTTCAGCCTAAGAAGGAATCCTCTACAAACTTGATCCTTTGAGTTCCCTTGTTCGCTTTAGACCTGCCTGCAGGCACACTCGGGGCAACGGTACGAGCCTCATAAACAAGAGGCGAGTTGAGAGCTGCCTTCTGTTCCGGCCTGTGTCTCCCTCGATTTGAAGTATGGACCCCGTCCCCAGGCTCTCACCCACCGTACACTCTAAATTGCTTCCCCCTCAGAGAGGACGACGGTAGCTGAAGCACGGTCCCTCTACAGTGTTGTTTCTTCGAGTTACAAAGCTAGCGATAAGACTTCCATGCAAAAGTGGGGCCGCACTGCTAGTTCCATGAAGCAAGTGGGGAGTCGTGTTCTGCCTTCTGCCGGGGCCTGAGCTTTCCCCGGAAAATGCTTGTGGACTCACTTGCAGTGCGCTCACGCCGGCACACAGCAAACTGCTTCCAGCCTCAGGCAGGGCTATTTTAGCCGAAGCAGGAATTCTCTACAGAGTTGTTCCTTTGAGTTCGCTGGTTGGCTCTAGGGCTGCCTGCAGGCACACACGGGGCAACGTTACGAGCCTCATAGACAAGAGGCGAGTTGAGAGCTGCCTTCTCCTCAGGCCTGAGTCTCCCTCGATTGTACCTGTGGAACCAGTCCCCAGGCTCTCAACCACTGTCCACTCTAACTGCTTCCTCCTTCAGAGAGGTCGATGGTAGCGAAAGCACGGTTTCCCTACAGTGCAGTTTCTTCGAGTTAGAATGCTAGCGATTAGACTTCCTTGCAAAAGTGGGGCCGCACTGCTAGGTTCGTGGAACAAGTGGGGAGCCGTGTTCTGCCTTCTGCCGGGGCCTGAGTCGCCCTTGGGAAATGGTTTCGGCCTCACTTGCAGTGCGCTCATGCATGCACACGGCAAAAGGCTTCCACCTTCAGGCATGGTTCTTTCAGCCTAAGTAGGAATCCTGTACAAACTTGTTCCTTTGAGTTTGCTGGTTCGCTTTAGGCCTGCCTGCAGGCCCACTCGGGGCAACGGTACGAGCCTCATAGACAAGAGGCGAGTTGAGAGCTGCCTTCTGCTCTGGCCTGTGTCTCCCTCGATTTGAAGTATGGACCCCGTCCCCAGGCTCTCACCCACCGTACACTCTAAATGGCTTCCCCCCTCAGAGAGGACGACGGTAGCTGAAGCACGGTCCCTCTACAGTGTTGTTTCTTCGAGTTACAAAGCCAGCGATAAGACTTCCATGCAAAAGTGGGGCCGCAGAGCTAGCTCCATGAAGCAAGTGGGTACTCGTGTTCCGCCTTGTGCCGGGGCCTGAGCCTCCCCCGGAAAATGCTTGTGGACTCACTTGCAGTGCGCTCACGCCTGCACACTGCAAAATGCTTCCAGCCTCAGGCAGGGCTATTTTAGCCGAAGCAGGAATTCTCTACAGAGCTGTTCCTTTGAGTTCGCTGGTTGGCTCTAGGCCTGCCTGCAGGCACACACGGGGCAACGTTAAGAGCCCCATAAACGAGAGGCGAGTTGAGAGCTGCCTTCTCCTCAGGCCTGAGTCTCCCTCGATTTTACTTATGGAACCCGTCCCCAGGCTCTCACCCACAGTACACCCTAAACTGCTTCCACCCTCAGAGATGTCCACGGTAGCGAAAGCACGTTTTCCCTACAGTGTTGTTTCTTCGAGTGAGACTGCTAGCGCTTAAGACTTCTTTGCAAAAGTGGGGCCGCAGGGCTAGCTCCATGGAACAAGTGGGGAGTCGTGTTCTGCCTTCTGCCGGGGCCTGAGTCTCACTCGTGAAACGCTTTTGGACTCACGTGCAGTGCGCTCACGCATGCACACCACAAACTGCTTCCAGCCTCAGGCATGGCTCTTTTAGCCTAAGCAGGAATTCTCTACAGAGTTGTTCCTTTTAGATCAGTGGTGGGGTTGAGGCCTGCCTGCAGGCACACATGGGGCAACGGTATCAGCCTCAGAAACAAGAGGTGAATTGAGAGCTGCCCTCCGCACGGGCCTGTTTCTCACTCCATTTCACGTATGGGACCCTCTCCCCGGTCTCTCATACTAGAACACTGTAAAATTACTCCAGCTTCAGGAACGGCGATGTGAAGTAAAGCGCATTAACTCTGCAGCATTGATTCTTGGTGTTCGTAGCCTGGTAAGTAGGCCTCCAGGCACACAGGGTACAGCAGCGCTAATCTCCCAAAACAAGAGGTGAGTCGACAGCAGCCTTCCTTACGGGCCTCCTTCCACTCAGAGTTACGTTTAGGTTCCATTTCTCATGCTTTCACAAAAACACACAATAGATGACGTTCACGCTCAGGAAGGGCGATCTTTGCTGAGGCACGGGTTCTCTCCAGTTTTGTTTGTTGGCGCTGGGGGGATGGCACTTGGGACCACACACACACACGGGAGTGCCGATGTAGGTTCCCGAAACAAGAGTTGAGTCAAGAGGTGCCCTCTGCCCATGCTTATTTCTCCCTCGGAATTCTGCTAGGACTCCTTCCCCAGGTTTGCACTCAAGCACAGTTGAAAATGCTGCCACCCTGTGGAGAGGCGAATGAGCTGAAGCTGGGATTCTTGACCAGCTTCTTTCTGCTAAATCCCTGTGGCGCACTTAGCATTCCTCTGCAAACATGGAGCAGTAGTGTTAGTTTCAGGTAGCAAGAGCTGAGTCGAGAGGTGCCTTCTGGCCCGGACTTCTCCTCCCTCGGTTTGTTCCCCAGGCTCTCACCCACGGTAGCCTGGAAACTGCTTCCTCCCTCAGAGAGGTCGATGGTCGCTAAAGCACGGTTTCTCTACAGTGTTGTTCCTGAAAGAGGTGCCTGGAACTTAGGCCTCCGTGCACACATGCCAGAAGAGTGCTAACTTCTTGAAACTGGATCTGATTCGAGAGGTGCCTTCGAACGAAGCCGTTTCTCACAGAGTGACTTATGTGATCATTTCCCCAGCTATCTGGCCCACACACTGAAAATAGTTCCACCCTCTGTAACAGCGCAGCTAGCTAAAGCACGGTCCCTCTACAGTGCAGTTTCTTCGCGTTACAAAGCGAGCGATAACACGTCCGTGCAAAAGTGGGGCCTCAGTGCTAGCTCCATGAAGCAAGTGGGTAGCCGTGTTCCGCCTTCTGCCGGGGCCTGAGCCTCCCCCGGAAAATGCTTTCGGACTCACTTGCAGTGCGCTCACGCCGGCACACAGCAAACTGCTTCCAGCCTCAGGCAGGGCTATTTTAGCCGAAGCAGGAATTCTCCACAGAGTTGTTCCTTTGAGTTCGCTGGTTGGCTTTAGGCTTGCCTGCAAACACACACGGGGCAACATTATGAGCCCCATAAACAAGAGGCGAGTTGAGAGCTGCCTTCTCCTCAGGCCTGAGTCTCCCTCGATTTTACTTATGGAACCCGTCCCCAGGCTCTCACCCACAGTACACCCTAAACTGCTTCCGCCCTCAGAGATGTCCCCGGTAGCTAAAGCCACGGTTTCTCCACAGTGTTGTTCTTCGAGGGAGTATGCTAGCGATTCGACTTGCATGCAACAGTGGGGCCGCAGTGCTAGCCTCACGAAACGAGTGGGGAGTCGTGCTGTGCCTTCTACCGGGGCCTGAGTCGCACTTCGGAAATGGGTTCGGACTCACTTGCAGTGCGCTCATGCATACACACAGCACAACGCTTCCACCTTCAGGCATGGCTCTTTCAGCCTAAGAAGGAATCCTCTACAAACTTGATCCTTTGAGTTCCCTTGTTCGCTTTAGACCTGCCTGCAGGCACACTCGGGGCAACGGTACGAGCCTCATAAACAAGAGGCGAGTTGAGAGCTGCCTTCTGTTCCGGCCTGTGTCTCCCTCGATTTGAAGTATGGACCCCGTCCCCAGGCTCTCACCCACCGTACACTCTAAATTGCTTCCCCCTCAGAGAGGACGACGGTAGCTGAAGCACGGTCCCTCTACAGTGTTGTTTCTTCGAGTTACAAAGCTAGCGATAAGACTTCCATGCAAAAGTGGGGCCGCACTGCTAGTTCCATGAAGCAAGTGGGGAGTCGTGTTCTGCCTTCTGCCGGGGCCTGAGCTTTCCCCGGAAAATGCTTGTGGACTCACTTGCAGTGCGCTCACGCCGGCACACAGCAAACTGCTTCCAGCCTCAGGCAGGGCTATTTTAGCCGAAGCAGGAATTCTCTACAGAGTTGTTCCTTTGAGTTCGCTGGTTGGCTCTAGGGCTGCCTGCAGGCACACACGGGGCAACGTTACGAGCCTCATAGACAAGAGGCGAGTTGAGAGCTGCCTTCTCCTCAGGCCTGAGTCTCCCTCGATTGTACCTGTGGAACCAGTCCCCAGGCTCTCAACCACTGTCCACTCTAACTGCTTCCTCCTTCAGAGAGGTCGATGGTAGCGAAAGCACGGTTTCCCTACAGTGCAGTTTCTTCGAGTTAGAATGCTAGCGATTAGACTTCCTTGCAAAAGTGGGGCCGCACTGCTAGGTTCGTGGAACAAGTGGGGAGCCGTGTTCTGCCTTCTGCCGGGGCCTGAGTCGCCCTTGGGAAATGGTTTCGGCCTCACTTGCAGTGCGCTCATGCATGCACACGGCAAAAGGCTTCCACCTTCAGGCATGGTTCTTTCAGCCTAAGTAGGAATCCTGTACAAACTTGTTCCTTTGAGTTTGCTGGTTCGCTTTAGGCCTGCCTGCAGGCCCACTCGGGGCAACGGTACGAGCCTCATAGACAAGAGGCGAGTTGAGAGCTGCCTTCTGCTCTGGCCTGTGTCTCCCTCGATTTGAAGTATGGACCCCGTCCCCAGGCTCTCACCCACCGTACACTCTAAATGGCTTCCCCCCTCAGAGAGGACGACGGTAGCTGAAGCACGGTCCCTCTACAGTGTTGTTTCTTCGAGTTACAAAGCCAGCGATAAGACTTCCATGCAAAAGTGGGGCCGCAGAGCTAGCTCCATGAAGCAAGTGGGTACTCGTGTTCCGCCTTGTGCCGGGGCCTGAGCCTCCCCCGGAAAATGCTTGTGGACTCACTTGCAGTGCGCTCACGCCTGCACACTGCAAAATGCTTCCAGCCTCAGGCAGGGCTATTTTAGCCGAAGCAGGAATTCTCTACAGAGCTGTTCCTTTGAGTTCGCTGGTTGGCTCTAGGCCTGCCTGCAGGCACACACGGGGCAACGTTAAGAGCCCCATAAACGAGAGGCGAGTTGAGAGCTGCCTTCTCCTCAGGCCTGAGTCTCCCTCGATTTTACTTATGGAACCCGTCCCCAGGCTCTCACCCACAGTACACCCTAAACTGCTTCCACCCTCAGAGATGTCCACGGTAGCGAAAGCACGTTTTCCCTACAGTGTTGTTTCTTCGAGTGAGACTGCTAGCGCTTAAGACTTCTTTGCAAAAGTGGGGCCGCAGGGCTAGCTCCATGGAACAAGTGGGGAGTCGTGTTCTGCCTTCTGCCGGGGCCTGAGTCTCACTCGTGAAACGCTTTTGGACTCACGTGCAGTGCGCTCACGCATGCACACCACAAACTGCTTCCAGCCTCAGGCATGGCTCTTTTAGCCTAAGCAGGAATTCTCTACAGAGTTGTTCCTTTTAGATCAGTGGTGGGGTTGAGGCCTGCCTGCAGGCACACATGGGGCAACGGTATCAGCCTCAGAAACAAGAGGTGAATTGAGAGCTGCCCTCCGCACGGGCCTGTTTCTCACTCCATTTCACGTATGGGACCCTCTCCCCGGTCTCTCATACTAGAACACTGTAAAATTACTCCAGCTTCAGGAACGGCGATGTGAAGTAAAGCGCATTAACTCTGCAGCATTGATTCTTGGTGTTCGTAGCCTGGTAAGTAGGCCTCCAGGCACACAGGGTACAGCAGCGCTAATCTCCCAAAACAAGAGGTGAGTCGACAGCAGCCTTCCTTACGGGCCTCCTTCCACTCAGAGTTACGTTTAGGTTCCATTTCTCATGCTTTCACAAAAACACACAATAGATGACGTTCACGCTCAGGAAGGGCGATCTTTGCTGAGGCACGGGTTCTCTCCAGTTTTGTTTGTTGGCGCTGGGGGGATGGCACTTGGGACCACACACACACACGGGAGTGCCGATGTAGGTTCCCGAAACAAGAGTTGAGTCAAGAGGTGCCCTCTGCCCATGCTTATTTCTCCCTCGGAATTCTGCTAGGACTCCTTCCCCAGGTTTGCACTCAAGCACAGTTGAAAATGCTGCCACCCTGTGGAGAGGCGAATGAGCTGAAGCTGGGATTCTTGACCAGCTTCTTTCTGCTAAATCCCTGTGGCGCACTTAGCATTCCTCTGCAAACATGGAGCAGTAGTGTTAGTTTCAGGTAGCAAGAGCTGAGTCGAGAGGTGCCTTCTGGCCCGGACTTCTCCTCCCTCGGTTTGTTCCCCAGGCTCTCACCCACGGTAGCCTGGAAACTGCTTCCTCCCTCAGAGAGGTCGATGGTCGCTAAAGCACGGTTTCTCTACAGTGTTGTTCCTGAAAGAGGTGCCTGGAACTTAGGCCTCCGTGCACACATGCCAGAAGAGTGCTAACTTCTTGAAACTGGATCTGATTCGAGAGGTGCCTTCGAACGAAGCCGTTTCTCACAGAGTGACTTATGTGATCATTTCCCCAGCTATCTGGCCCACACACTGAAAATAGTTCCACCCTCTGTAACAGCGCAGCTAGCTAAAGCACGGTCCCTCTACAGTGCAGTTTCTTCGCGTTACAAAGCGAGCGATAACACGTCCGTGCAAAAGTGGGGCCTCAGTGCTAGCTCCATGAAGCAAGTGGGTAGCCGTGTTCCGCCTTCTGCCGGGGCCTGAGCCTCCCCCGGAAAATGCTTTCGGACTCACTTGCAGTGCGCTCACGCCGGCACACAGCAAACTGCTTCCAGCCTCAGGCAGGGCTATTTTAGCCGAAGCAGGAATTCTCCACAGAGTTGTTCCTTTGAGTTCGCTGGTTGGCTTTAGGCTTGCCTGCAAACACACACGGGGCAACATTATGAGCCCCATAAACAAGAGGCGAGTTGAGAGCTGCCTTCTCCTCAGGCCTGAGTCTCCCTCGATTTTACTTATGGAACCCGTCCCCAGGCTCTCACCCACAGTACACCCTAAACTGCTTCCGCCCTCAGAGATGTCCCCGGTAGCTAAAGCCACGGTTTCTCCACAGTGTTGTTCTTCGAGGGAGTATGCTAGCGATTCGACTTGCATGCAACAGTGGGGCCGCAGTGCTAGCCTCACGAAACGAGTGGGGAGTCGTGCTGTGCCTTCTACCGGGGCCTGAGTCGCACTTCGGAAATGGGTTCGGACTCACTTGCAGTGCGCTCATGCATACACACAGCACAACGCTTCCACCTTCAGGCATGGCTCTTTCAGCCTAAGAAGGAATCCTCTACAAACTTGATCCTTTGAGTTCCCTTGTTCGCTTTAGACCTGCCTGCAGGCACACTCGGGGCAACGGTACGAGCCTCATAAACAAGAGGCGAGTTGAGAGCTGCCTTCTGTTCCGGCCTGTGTCTCCCTCGATTTGAAGTATGGACCCCGTCCCCAGGCTCTCACCCACCGTACACTCTAAATTGCTTCCCCCTCAGAGAGGACGACGGTAGCTGAAGCACGGTCCCTCTACAGTGTTGTTTCTTCGAGTTACAAAGCTAGCGATAAGACTTCCATGCAAAAGTGGGGCCGCACTGCTAGTTCCATGAAGCAAGTGGGGAGTCGTGTTCTGCCTTCTGCCGGGGCCTGAGCTTTCCCCGGAAAATGCTTGTGGACTCACTTGCAGTGCGCTCACGCCGGCACACAGCAAACTGCTTCCAGCCTCAGGCAGGGCTATTTTAGCCGAAGCAGGAATTCTCTACAGAGTTGTTCCTTTGAGTTCGCTGGTTGGCTCTAGGGCTGCCTGCAGGCACACACGGGGCAACGTTACGAGCCTCATAGACAAGAGGCGAGTTGAGAGCTGCCTTCTCCTCAGGCCTGAGTCTCCCTCGATTGTACCTGTGGAACCAGTCCCCAGGCTCTCAACCACTGTCCACTCTAACTGCTTCCTCCTTCAGAGAGGTCGATGGTAGCGAAAGCACGGTTTCCCTACAGTGCAGTTTCTTCGAGTTAGAATGCTAGCGATTAGACTTCCTTGCAAAAGTGGGGCCGCACTGCTAGGTTCGTGGAACAAGTGGGGAGCCGTGTTCTGCCTTCTGCCGGGGCCTGAGTCGCCCTTGGGAAATGGTTTCGGCCTCACTTGCAGTGCGCTCATGCATGCACACGGCAAAAGGCTTCCACCTTCAGGCATGGTTCTTTCAGCCTAAGTAGGAATCCTGTACAAACTTGTTCCTTTGAGTTTGCTGGTTCGCTTTAGGCCTGCCTGCAGGCCCACTCGGGGCAACGGTACGAGCCTCATAGACAAGAGGCGAGTTGAGAGCTGCCTTCTGCTCTGGCCTGTGTCTCCCTCGATTTGAAGTATGGACCCCGTCCCCAGGCTCTCACCCACCGTACACTCTAAATGGCTTCCCCCCTCAGAGAGGACGACGGTAGCTGAAGCACGGTCCCTCTACAGTGTTGTTTCTTCGAGTTACAAAGCCAGCGATAAGACTTCCATGCAAAAGTGGGGCCGCAGAGCTAGCTCCATGAAGCAAGTGGGTACTCGTGTTCCGCCTTGTGCCGGGGCCTGAGCCTCCCCCGGAAAATGCTTGTGGACTCACTTGCAGTGCGCTCACGCCTGCACACTGCAAAATGCTTCCAGCCTCAGGCAGGGCTATTTTAGCCGAAGCAGGAATTCTCTACAGAGCTGTTCCTTTGAGTTCGCTGGTTGGCTCTAGGCCTGCCTGCAGGCACACACGGGGCAACGTTAAGAGCCCCATAAACGAGAGGCGAGTTGAGAGCTGCCTTCTCCTCAGGCCTGAGTCTCCCTCGATTTTACTTATGGAACCCGTCCCCAGGCTCTCACCCACAGTACACCCTAAACTGCTTCCACCCTCAGAGATGTCCACGGTAGCGAAAGCACGTTTTCCCTACAGTGTTGTTTCTTCGAGTGAGACTGCTAGCGCTTAAGACTTCTTTGCAAAAGTGGGGCCGCAGGGCTAGCTCCATGGAACAAGTGGGGAGTCGTGTTCTGCCTTCTGCCGGGGCCTGAGTCTCACTCGTGAAACGCTTTTGGACTCACGTGCAGTGCGCTCACGCATGCACACCACAAACTGCTTCCAGCCTCAGGCATGGCTCTTTTAGCCTAAGCAGGAATTCTCTACAGAGTTGTTCCTTTTAGATCAGTGGTGGGGTTGAGGCCTGCCTGCAGGCACACATGGGGCAACGGTATCAGCCTCAGAAACAAGAGGTGAATTGAGAGCTGCCCTCCGCACGGGCCTGTTTCTCACTCCATTTCACGTATGGGACCCTCTCCCCGGTCTCTCATACTAGAACACTGTAAAATTACTCCAGCTTCAGGAACGGCGATGTGAAGTAAAGCGCATTAACTCTGCAGCATTGATTCTTGGTGTTCGTAGCCTGGTAAGTAGGCCTCCAGGCACACAGGGTACAGCAGCGCTAATCTCCCAAAACAAGAGGTGAGTCGACAGCAGCCTTCCTTACGGGCCTCCTTCCACTCAGAGTTACGTTTAGGTTCCATTTCTCATGCTTTCACAAAAACACACAATAGATGACGTTCACGCTCAGGAAGGGCGATCTTTGCTGAGGCACGGGTTCTCTCCAGTTTTGTTTGTTGGCGCTGGGGGGATGGCACTTGGGACCACACACACACACGGGAGTGCCGATGTAGGTTCCCGAAACAAGAGTTGAGTCAAGAGGTGCCCTCTGCCCATGCTTATTTCTCCCTCGGAATTCTGCTAGGACTCCTTCCCCAGGTTTGCACTCAAGCACAGTTGAAAATGCTGCCACCCTGTGGAGAGGCGAATGAGCTGAAGCTGGGATTCTTGACCAGCTTCTTTCTGCTAAATCCCTGTGGCGCACTTAGCATTCCTCTGCAAACATGGAGCAGTAGTGTTAGTTTCAGGTAGCAAGAGCTGAGTCGAGAGGTGCCTTCTGGCCCGGACTTCTCCTCCCTCGGTTTGTTCCCCAGGCTCTCACCCACGGTAGCCTGGAAACTGCTTCCTCCCTCAGAGAGGTCGATGGTCGCTAAAGCACGGTTTCTCTACAGTGTTGTTCCTGAAAGAGGTGCCTGGAACTTAGGCCTCCGTGCACACATGCCAGAAGAGTGCTAACTTCTTGAAACTGGATCTGATTCGAGAGGTGCCTTCGAACGAAGCCGTTTCTCACAGAGTGACTTATGTGATCATTTCCCCAGCTATCTGGCCCACACACTGAAAATAGTTCCACCCTCTGTAACAGCGCAGCTAGCTAAAGCACGGTCCCTCTACAGTGCAGTTTCTTCGCGTTACAAAGCGAGCGATAACACGTCCGTGCAAAAGTGGGGCCTCAGTGCTAGCTCCATGAAGCAAGTGGGTAGCCGTGTTCCGCCTTCTGCCGGGGCCTGAGCCTCCCCCGGAAAATGCTTTCGGACTCACTTGCAGTGCGCTCACGCCGGCACACAGCAAACTGCTTCCAGCCTCAGGCAGGGCTATTTTAGCCGAAGCAGGAATTCTCCACAGAGTTGTTCCTTTGAGTTCGCTGGTTGGCTTTAGGCTTGCCTGCAAACACACACGGGGCAACATTATGAGCCCCATAAACAAGAGGCGAGTTGAGAGCTGCCTTCTCCTCAGGCCTGAGTCTCCCTCGATTTTACTTATGGAACCCGTCCCCAGGCTCTCACCCACAGTACACCCTAAACTGCTTCCGCCCTCAGAGATGTCCCCGGTAGCTAAAGCCACGGTTTCTCCACAGTGTTGTTCTTCGAGGGAGTATGCTAGCGATTCGACTTGCATGCAACAGTGGGGCCGCAGTGCTAGCCTCACGAAACGAGTGGGGAGTCGTGCTGTGCCTTCTACCGGGGCCTGAGTCGCACTTCGGAAATGGGTTCGGACTCACTTGCAGTGCGCTCATGCATACACACAGCACAACGCTTCCACCTTCAGGCATGGCTCTTTCAGCCTAAGAAGGAATCCTCTACAAACTTGATCCTTTGAGTTCCCTTGTTCGCTTTAGACCTGCCTGCAGGCACACTCGGGGCAACGGTACGAGCCTCATAAACAAGAGGCGAGTTGAGAGCTGCCTTCTGTTCCGGCCTGTGTCTCCCTCGATTTGAAGTATGGACCCCGTCCCCAGGCTCTCACCCACCGTACACTCTAAATTGCTTCCCCCTCAGAGAGGACGACGGTAGCTGAAGCACGGTCCCTCTACAGTGTTGTTTCTTCGAGTTACAAAGCTAGCGATAAGACTTCCATGCAAAAGTGGGGCCGCACTGCTAGTTCCATGAAGCAAGTGGGGAGTCGTGTTCTGCCTTCTGCCGGGGCCTGAGCTTTCCCCGGAAAATGCTTGTGGACTCACTTGCAGTGCGCTCACGCCGGCACACAGCAAACTGCTTCCAGCCTCAGGCAGGGCTATTTTAGCCGAAGCAGGAATTCTCTACAGAGTTGTTCCTTTGAGTTCGCTGGTTGGCTCTAGGGCTGCCTGCAGGCACACACGGGGCAACGTTACGAGCCTCATAGACAAGAGGCGAGTTGAGAGCTGCCTTCTCCTCAGGCCTGAGTCTCCCTCGATTGTACCTGTGGAACCAGTCCCCAGGCTCTCAACCACTGTCCACTCTAACTGCTTCCTCCTTCAGAGAGGTCGATGGTAGCGAAAGCACGGTTTCCCTACAGTGCAGTTTCTTCGAGTTAGAATGCTAGCGATTAGACTTCCTTGCAAAAGTGGGGCCGCACTGCTAGGTTCGTGGAACAAGTGGGGAGCCGTGTTCTGCCTTCTGCCGGGGCCTGAGTCGCCCTTGGGAAATGGTTTCGGCCTCACTTGCAGTGCGCTCATGCATGCACACGGCAAAAGGCTTCCACCTTCAGGCATGGTTCTTTCAGCCTAAGTAGGAATCCTGTACAAACTTGTTCCTTTGAGTTTGCTGGTTCGCTTTAGGCCTGCCTGCAGGCCCACTCGGGGCAACGGTACGAGCCTCATAGACAAGAGGCGAGTTGAGAGCTGCCTTCTGCTCTGGCCTGTGTCTCCCTCGATTTGAAGTATGGACCCCGTCCCCAGGCTCTCACCCACCGTACACTCTAAATGGCTTCCCCCCTCAGAGAGGACGACGGTAGCTGAAGCACGGTCCCTCTACAGTGTTGTTTCTTCGAGTTACAAAGCCAGCGATAAGACTTCCATGCAAAAGTGGGGCCGCAGAGCTAGCTCCATGAAGCAAGTGGGTACTCGTGTTCCGCCTTGTGCCGGGGCCTGAGCCTCCCCCGGAAAATGCTTGTGGACTCACTTGCAGTGCGCTCACGCCTGCACACTGCAAAATGCTTCCAGCCTCAGGCAGGGCTATTTTAGCCGAAGCAGGAATTCTCTACAGAGCTGTTCCTTTGAGTTCGCTGGTTGGCTCTAGGCCTGCCTGCAGGCACACACGGGGCAACGTTAAGAGCCCCA
Organism: Mirounga angustirostris; assembly: GCF_029215605.1. Taxonomy (NCBI): domain Eukaryota; kingdom Metazoa; phylum Chordata; class Mammalia; order Carnivora; family Phocidae; genus Mirounga; species Mirounga angustirostris. Next base: position 27,589 of record NW_026991920.1, read on the forward strand.
TAAACGAGAGGCGAGTTGAGAGCTGCCTTCTCCTCAGGCCTGAGTCTCCCTCGATTTTACTTATGGAACCCGTCCCCAGGCTCTCACCCACAGTACACCCTAAACTGCTTCCACCCTCAGAGATGTCCACGGTAGCGAAAGCACGTTTTCCCTACAGTGTTGTTTCTTCGAGTGAGACTGCTAGCGCTTAAGACTTCTTTGCAAAAGTGGGGCCGCAGGGCTAGCTCCATGGAACAAGTGGGGAGTCGTGTTCTGCCTTCTGCCGGGGCCTGAGTCTCACTCGTGAAACGCTTTTGGACTCACGTGCAGTGCGCTCACGCATGCACACCACAAACTGCTTCCAGCCTCAGGCATGGCTCTTTTAGCCTAAGCAGGAATTCTCTACAGAGTTGTTCCTTTTAGATCAGTGGTGGGGTTGAGGCCTGCCTGCAGGCACACATGGGGCAACGGTATCAGCCTCAGAAACAAGAGGTGAATTGAGAGCTGCCCTCCGCACGGGCCTGTTTCTCACTCCATTTCACGTATGGGACCCTCTCCCCGGTCTCTCATACTAGAACACTGTAAAATTACTCCAGCTTCAGGAACGGCGATGTGAAGTAAAGCGCATTAACTCTGCAGCATTGATTCTTGGTGTTCGTAGCCTGGTAAGTAGGCCTCCAGGCACACAGGGTACAGCAGCGCTAATCTCCCAAAACAAGAGGTGAGTCGACAGCAGCCTTCCTTACGGGCCTCCTTCCACTCAGAGTTACGTTTAGGTTCCATTTCTCATGCTTTCACAAAAACACACAATAGATGACGTTCACTGCTCAGGAAGGGCGATCTTTGCTGAGGCACGGGTTCTCTCCAGTTTTGTTTGTTGGCGCTGGGGGGATGGCACTTGGGACCACACACACACACGGGAGTGCCGATGTAGGTTCCCGAAACAAGAGTTGAGTCAAGAGGTGCCCTCTGCCCATGCTTATTTCTCCCTCGGAATTCTGCTAGGACTCCTTCCCCAGGTTTGCACTCAAGCACAGTTGAAAATGCTGCCACCCTGTGGAGAGGCGAATGAGCTGAAGCTGGGATTCTTGACCAGCTTCTTTCTGCTAAATCCCTGTGGCGCACTTAGCATTCCTCTGCAAACATGGAGCAGTAGTGTTAGTTTCAGGTAGCAAGAGCTGAGTCGAGAGGTGCCTTCTGGCCCGGACTTCTCCTCCCTCGGTTTGTTCCCCAGGCTCTCACCCACGGTAGCCTGGAAACTGCTTCCTCCCTCAGAGAGGTCGATGGTCGCTAAAGCACGGTTTCTCTACAGTGTTGTTCCTGAAAGAGGTGCCTGGAACTTAGGCCTCCGTGCACACATGCCAGAAGAGTGCTAACTTCTTGAAACTGGATCTGATTCGAGAGGTGCCTTCGAACGAAGCCGTTTCTCACAGAGTGACTTATGTGATCATTTCCCCAGCTATCTGGCCCACACACTGAAAATAGTTCCACCCTCTGTAACAGCGCAGCTAGCTAAAGCACGGTCCCTCTACAGTGCAGTTTCTTCGCGTTACAAAGCGAGCGATAACACGTCCGTGCAAAAGTGGGGCCTCAGTGCTAGCTCCATGAAGCAAGTGGGTAGCCGTGTTCCGCCTTCTGCCGGGGCCTGAGCCTCCCCCGGAAAATGCTTTCGGACTCACTTGCAGTGCGCTCACGCCGGCACACAGCAAACTGCTTCCAGCCTCAGGCAGGGCTATTTTAGCCGAAGCAGGAATTCTCCACAGAGTTGTTCCTTTGAGTTCGCTGGTTGGCTTTAGGCTTGCCTGCAAACACACACGGGGCAACATTATGAGCCCCATAAACAAGAGGCGAGTTGAGAGCTGCCTTCTCCTCAGGCCTGAGTCTCCCTCGATTTTACTTATGGAACCCGTCCCCAGGCTCTCACCCACAGTACACCCTAAACTGCTTCCGCCCTCAGAGATGTCCCCGGTAGCTAAAGCCACGGTTTCTCCACAGTGTTGTTCTTCGAGGGAGTATGCTAGCGATTCGACTTGCATGCAACAGTGGGGCCGCAGTGCTAGCCTCACGAAACGAGTGGGGAGTCGTGCTGTGCCTTCTACCGGGGCCTGAGTCGCACTTCGGAAATGGGTTCGGACTCACTTGCAGTGCGCTCATGCATACACACAGCACAACGCTTCCACCTTCAGGCATGGCTCTTTCAGCCTAAGAAGGAATCCTCTACAAACTTGATCCTTTGAGTTCCCTTGTTCGCTTTAGACCTGCCTGCAGGCACACTCGGGGCAACGGTACGAGCCTCATAAACAAGAGGCGAGTTGAGAGCTGCCTTCTGTTCCGGCCTGTGTCTCCCTCGATTTGAAGTATGGACCCCGTCCCCAGGCTCTCACCCACCGTACACTCTAAATTGCTTCCCCCTCAGAGAGGACGACGGTAGCTGAAGCACGGTCCCTCTACAGTGTTGTTTCTTCGAGTTACAAAGCTAGCGATAAGACTTCCATGCAAAAGTGGGGCCGCACTGCTAGTTCCATGAAGCAAGTGGGGAGTCGTGTTCTGCCTTCTGCCGGGGCCTGAGCTTTCCCCGGAAAATGCTTGTGGACTCACTTGCAGTGCGCTCACGCCGGCACACAGCAAACTGCTTCCAGCCTCAGGCAGGGCTATTTTAGCCGAAGCAGGAATTCTCTACAGAGTTGTTCCTTTGAGTTCGCTGGTTGGCTCTAGGGCTGCCTGCAGGCACACACGGGGCAACGTTACGAGCCTCATAGACAAGAGGCGAGTTGAGAGCTGCCTTCTCCTCAGGCCTGAGTCTCCCTCGATTGTACCTGTGGAACCAGTCCCCAGGCTCTCAACCACTGTCCACTCTAACTGCTTCCTCCTTCAGAGAGGTCGATGGTAGCGAAAGCACGGTTTCCCTACAGTGCAGTTTCTTCGAGTTAGAATGCTAGCGATTAGACTTCCTTGCAAAAGTGGGGCCGCACTGCTAGGTTCGTGGAACAAGTGGGGAGCCGTGTTCTGCCTTCTGCCGGGGCCTGAGTCGCCCTTGGGAAATGGTTTCGGCCTCACTTGCAGTGCGCTCATGCATGCACACGGCAAAAGGCTTCCACCTTCAGGCATGGTTCTTTCAGCCTAAGTAGGAATCCTGTACAAACTTGTTCCTTTGAGTTTGCTGGTTCGCTTTAGGCCTGCCTGCAGGCCCACTCGGGGCAACGGTACGAGCCTCATAGACAAGAGGCGAGTTGAGAGCTGCCTTCTGCTCTGGCCTGTGTCTCCCTCGATTTGAAGTATGGACCCCGTCCCCAGGCTCTCACCCACCGTACACTCTAAATGGCTTCCCCCCTCAGAGAGGACGACGGTAGCTGAAGCACGGTCCCTCTACAGTGTTGTTTCTTCGAGTTACAAAGCCAGCGATAAGACTTCCATGCAAAAGTGGGGCCGCAGAGCTAGCTCCATGAAGCAAGTGGGTACTCGTGTTCCGCCTTGTGCCGGGGCCTGAGCCTCCCCCGGAAAATGCTTGTGGACTCACTTGCAGTGCGCTCACGCCTGCACACTGCAAAATGCTTCCAGCCTCAGGCAGGGCTATTTTAGCCGAAGCAGGAATTCTCTACAGAGCTGTTCCTTTGAGTTCGCTGGTTGGCTCTAGGCCTGCCTGCAGGCACACACGGGGCAACGTTAAGAGCCCCATAAACGAGAGGCGAGTTGAGAGCTGCCTTCTCCTCAGGCCTGAGTCTCCCTCGATTTTACTTATGGAACCCGTCCCCAGGCTCTCACCCACAGTACACCCTAAACTGCTTCCACCCTCAGAGATGTCCACGGTAGCGAAAGCACGTTTTCCCTACAGTGTTGTTTCTTCGAGTGAGACTGCTAGCGCTTAAGACTTCTTTGCAAAAGTGGGGCCGCAGGGCTAGCTCCATGGAACAAGTGGGGAGTCGTGTTCTGCCTTCTGCCGGGGCCTGAGTCTCACTCGTGAAACGCTTTTGGACTCACGTGCAGTGCGCTCACGCATGCACACCACAAACTGCTTCCAGCCCCTCAGGCATGGCTCTTTTAGCCTAAGCAGGAATTCTCTACAGAGTTGTTCCTTTTAGATCAGTGGTGGGGTTGAGGCCTGCCTGCAGGCACACATGGGGCAACGGTATCAGCCTCAGAAACAAGAGGTGAATTGAGAGCTGCCCTCCGCACGGGCCTGTTTCTCACTCCATTTCACGTATGGGACCCCTCTCCCCGGTCTCTCATACTAGAACACTGTAAAATTACTCCAGCTTCAGGAACGGCGATGTGAAGTAAAGCGCATTAACTCTGCAGCATTGATTCTTGGTGTTCGTAGCCTGGTAAGTAGGCCTCCAGGCACACAGGGTACAGCAGCGCTAATCTCCAAAAACAAGAGGTGAGTCGACAGCAGCCTTCCTTACGGGCCTCCTTCCACTCAGAGTTACGTTTAGGTTCCATTTCTCATGCTTTCACAAAAACACACAATAGATGACGTTCACGCTCAGGAAGGGCGATCTTTGCTGAGGCACGGGTTCTCTCCAGTTTTGTTTGTTGGCGCTGGGGGGATGGCACTTGGGACCACACACACACACGGGAGTGCCGATGTAGGTTCCCGAAACAAGAGTTGAGTCAAGAGGTGCCCTCTGCCCATGCTTATTTCTCCCTCGGAATTCTGCTAGGACTCCTTCCCCAGGTTTGCACTCAAGCACAGTTGAAAATGCTGCCACCCTGTGGAGAGGCGAATGAGCTGAAGCTGGGATTCTTGACCAGCTTCTTTCTGCTAAATCCCTGTGGCGCACTTAGCATTCCTCTGCAAACATGGAGCAGTAGTGTTAGTTTCAGGTAGCAAGAGCTGAGTCGAGAGGTGCCTTCTGGCCCGGACTTCTCCTCCCTCGGTTTGTTCCCCAGGCTCTCACCCACGGTAGCCTGGAAACTGCTTCCTCCCTCAGAGAGGTCGATGGTCGCTAAAGCACGGTTTCTCTACAGTGTTGTTCCTGAAAGAGGTGCCTGGAACTTAGGCCTCCGTGCACACATGCCAGAAGAGTGCTAACTTCTTGAAACTGGATCTGATTCGAGAGGTGCCTTCGAACGAAGCCGTTTCTCACAGAGTGACTTATGTGATCATTTCCCCAGCTATCTGGCCCACACACTGAAAATAGTTCCACCCTCTGTAACAGCGCAGCTAGCTAAAGCACGGTCCCTCTACAGTGCAGTTTCTTCGCGTTACAAAGCGAGCGATAACACGTCCGTGCAAAAGTGGGGCCTCAGTGCTAGCTCCATGAAGCAAGTGGGTAGCCGTGTTCCGCCTTCTGCCGGGGCCTGAGCCTCCCCCGGAAAATGCTTTCGGACTCACTTGCAGTGCGCTCACGCCGGCACACAGCAAACTGCTTCCAGCCTCAGGCAGGGCTATTTTAGCCGAAGCAGGAATTCTCCACAGAGTTGTTCCTTTGAGTTCGCTGGTTGGCTTTAGCTTGCCTGCAAACACACACGGGGCAACATTATGAGCCCCATAAACAAGAGGCGAGTTGAGAGCTGCCTTCTCCTCAGGCCTGAGTCTCCCTCGATTTTACTTATGGAACCCGTCCCAGGCTCTCACCCACAGTACACCCTAAACTGCTTCCGCCCTCAGAGATGTCCCCGGTAGCTAAAGCCACGGTTTCTCCACAGTGTTGTTCTTCGAGGGAGTATGCTAGCGATTCGACTTGCATGCAACAGTGGGGCCGCAGTGCTAGCCTCACGAAACGAGTGGGGAGTCGTGCTGTGCCTTCTACCGGGGCCTGAGTCGCACTTCGGAAATGGGTTCGGACTCACTTGCAGTGCGCTCATGCATACACACAGCACAACGCTTCCACCTTCAGGCATGGCTCTTTCAGCCTAAGAAGGAATCCTCTACAAACTTGATCCTTTGAGTTCCCTTGTTCGCTTTAGACCTGCCTGCAGGCACACTCGGGGCAACGGTACGAGCCTCATAAACAAGAGGCGAGTTGAGAGCTGCCTTCTGTTCCGGCCTGTGTCTCCCTCGATTTGAAGTATGGACCCCGTCCCCAGGCTCTCACCCACCGTACACTCTAAATTGCTTCCCCCTCAGAGAGGACGACGGTAGCTGAAGCACGGTCCCTCTACAGTGTTGTTTCTTCGAGTTACAAAGCTAGCGATAAGACTTCCATGCAAAAGTGGGGCCGCACTGCTAGTTCCATGAAGCAAGTGGGGAGTCGTGTTCTGCCTTCTGCCGGGGCCTGAGCTTTCCCCGGAAAATGCTTGTGGACTCACTTGCAGTGCGCTCACGCCGGCACACAGCAAACTGCTTCCAGCCTCAGGCAGGGCTATTTTAGCCGAAGCAGGAATTCTCTACAGAGTTGTTCCTTTGAGTTCGCTGGTTGGCTCTAGGGCTGCCTGCAGGCACACACGGGGCAACGTTACGAGCCTCATAGACAAGAGGCGAGTTGAGAGCTGCCTTCTCCTCAGGCCTGAGTCTCCCTCGATTGTACCTGTGGAACCAGTCCCCAGGCTCTCAACCACTGTCCACTCTAACTGCTTCCTCCTTCAGAGAGGTCGATGGTAGCGAAAGCACGGTTTCCCTACAGTGCAGTTTCTTCGAGTTAGAATGCTAGCGATTAGACTTCCTTGCAAAAGTGGGGCCGCACTGCTAGGTTCGTGGAACAAGTGGGGAGCCGTGTTCTGCCTTCTGCCGGGGCCTGAGTCGCCCTTGGGAAATGGTTTCGGCCTCACTTGCAGTGCGCTCATGCATGCACACGGCAAAAGGCTTCCACCTTCAGGCATGGTTCTTTCAGCCTAAGTAGGAATCCTGTACAAACTTGTTCCTTTGAGTTTGCTGGTTCGCTTTAGGCCTGCCTGCAGGCCCACTCGGGGCAACGGTACGAGCCTCATAGACAAGAGGCGAGTTGAGAGCTGCCTTCTGCTCTGGCCTGTGTCTCCCTCGATTTGAAGTATGGACCCCGTCCCCAGGCTCTCACCCACCGTACACTCTAAATGGCTTCCCCCCTCAGAGAGGACGACGGTAGCTGAAGCACGGTCCCTCTACAGTGTTGTTTCTTCGAGTTACAAAGCCAGCGATAAGACTTCCATGCAAAAGTGGGGCCGCAGAGCTAGCTCCATGAAGCAAGTGGGTACTCGTGTTCCGCCTTGTGCCGGGGCCTGAGCCTCCCCCGGAAAATGCTTGTGGACTCACTTGCAGTGCGCTCACGCCTGCACACTGCAAAATGCTTCCAGCCTCAGGCAGGGCTATTTTAGCCGAAGCAGGAATTCTCTACAGAGCTGTTCCTTTGAGTTCGCTGGTTGGCTCTAGGCCTGCCTGCAGGCACACACGGGGCAACGTTAAGAGCCCCATAAACGAGAGGCGAGTTGAGAGCTGCCTTCTCCTCAGGCCTGAGTCTCCCTCGATTTTACTTATGGAACCCGTCCCCAGGCTCTCACCCACAGTACACCCTAAACTGCTTCCACCCTCAGAGATGTCCACGGTAGCGAAAGCACGTTTTCCCTACAGTGTTGTTTCTTCGAGTGAGACTGCTAGCGCTTAAGACTTCTTTGCAAAAGTGGGGCCGCAGGGCTAGCTCCATGGAACAAGTGGGGAGTCGTGTTCTGCCTTCTGCCGGGGCCTGAGTCTCACTCGTGAAACGCTTTTGGACTCACGTGCAGTGCGCTCACGCATGCACACCACAAACTGCTTCCAGCCTCAGGCATGGCTCTTTTAGCCTAAGCAGGAATTCTCTACAGAGTTGTTCCTTTTAGATCAGTGGTGGGGTTGAGGCCTGCCTGCAGGCACACATGGGGCAACGGTATCAGCCTCAGAAACAAGAGGTGAATTGAGAGCTGCCCTCCGCACGGGCCTGTTTCTCACTCCATTTCACGTATGGGACCCTCTCCCCGGTCTCTCATACTAGAACACTGTAAAATTACTCCAGCTTCAGGAACGGCGATGTGAAGTAAAGCGCATTAACTCTGCAGCATTGATTCTTGGTGTTCGTAGCCTGGTAAGTAGGCCTCCAGGCACACAGGGTACAGCAGCGCTAATCTCCCAAAACAAGAGGTGAGTCGACAGCAGCCTTCCTTACGGGCCTCCTTCCACTCAGAGTTACGTTTAGGTTCCATTTCTCATGCTTTCACAAAAACACACAATAGATGACGTTCACGCTCAGGAAGGGCGATCTTTGCTGAGGCACGGGTTCTCTCCAGTTTTGTTTGTTGGCGCTGGGGGGATGGCACTTGGGACCACACACACACACGGGAGTGCCGATGTAGGTTCCCGAAACAAGAGTTGAGTCAAGAGGTGCCCTCTGCCCATGCTTATTTCTCCCTCGGAATTCTGCTAGGACTCCTTCCCCAGGTTTGCACTCAAGCACAGTTGAAAATGCTGCCACCCTGTGGAGAGGCGAATGAGCTGAAGCTGGGATTCTTGACCAGCTTCTTTCTGCTAAATCCCTGTGGCGCACTTAGCATTCCTCTGCAAACATGGAGCAGTAGTGTTAGTTTCAGGTAGCAAGAGCTGAGTCGAGAGGTGCCTTCTGGCCCGGACTTCTCCTCCCTCGGTTTGTTCCCCAGGCTCTCACCCACGGTAGCCTGGAAACTGCTTCCTCCCTCAGAGAGGTCGATGGTCGCTAAAGCACGGTTTCTCTACAGTGTTGTTCCTGAAAGAGGTGCCTGGAACTTAGGCCTCCGTGCACACATGCCAGAAGAGTGCTAACTTCTTGAAACTGGATCTGATTCGAGAGGTGCCTTCGAACGAAGCCGTTTCTCACAGAGTGACTTATGTGATCATTTCCCCAGCTATCTGGCCCACACACTGAAAATAGTTCCACCCTCTGTAACAGCGCAGCTAGCTAAAGCACGGTCCCTCTACAGTGCAGTTTCTTCGCGTTACAAAGCGAGCGATAACACGTCCGTGCAAAAGTGGGGCCTCAGTGCTAGCTCCATGAAGCAAGTGGGTAGCCGTGTTCCGCCTTCTGCCGGGGCCTGAGCCTCCCCCGGAAAATGCTTTCGGACTCACTTGCAGTGCGCTCACGCCGGCACACAGCAAACTGCTTCCAGCCTCAGGCAGGGCTATTTTAGCCGAAGCAGGAATTCTCCACAGAGTTGTTCCTTTGAGTTCGCTGGTTGGCTTTAGGCTTGCCTGCAAACACACACGGGGCAACATTATGAGCCCCATAAACAAGAGGCGAGTTGAGAGCTGCCTTCTCCTCAGGCCTGAGTCTCCCTCGATTTTACTTATGGAACCCGTCCCCAGGCTCTCACCCACAGTACACCCTAAACTGCTTCCGCCCTCAGAGATGTCCCCGGTAGCTAAAGCCACGGTTTCTCCACAGTGTTGTTCTTCGAGGGAGTATGCTAGCGATTCGACTTGCATGCAACAGTGGGGCCGCAGTGCTAGCCTCACGAAACGAGTGGGGAGTCGTGCTGTGCCTTCTACCGGGGCCTGAGTCGCACTTCGGAAATGGGTTCGGACTCACTTGCAGTGCGCTCATGCATACACACAGCACAACGCTTCCACCTTCAGGCATGGCTCTTTCAGCCTAAGAAGGAATCCTCTACAAACTTGATCCTTTGAGTTCCCTTGTTCGCTTTAGACCTGCCTGCAGGCACACTCGGGGCAACGGTACGAGCCTCATAAACAAGAGGCGAGTTGAGAGCTGCCTTCTGTTCCGGCCTGTGTCTCCCTCGATTTGAAGTATGGACCCCGTCCCCAGGCTCTCACCCACCGTACACTCTAAATTGCTTCCCCCTCAGAGAGGACGACGGTAGCTGAAGCACGGTCCCTCTACAGTGTTGTTTCTTCGAGTTACAAAGCTAGCGATAAGACTTCCATGCAAAAGTGGGGCCGCACTGCTAGTTCCATGAAGCAAGTGGGGAGTCGTGTTCTGCCTTCTGCCGGGGCCTGAGCTTTCCCCGGAAAATGCTTGTGGACTCACTTGCAGTGCGCTCACGCCGGCACACAGCAAACTGCTTCCAGCCTCAGGCAGGGCTATTTTAGCCGAAGCAGGAATTCTCTACAGAGTTGTTCCTTTGAGTTCGCTGGTTGGCTCTAGGGCTGCCTGCAGGCACACACGGGGCAACGTTACGAGCCTCATAGACAAGAGGCGAGTTGAGAGCTGCCTTCTCCTCAGGCCTGAGTCTCCCTCGATTGTACCTGTGGAACCAGTCCCCAGGCTCTCAACCACTGTCCACTCTAACTGCTTCCTCCTTCAGAGAGGTCGATGGTAGCGAAAGCACGGTTTCCCTACAGTGCAGTTTCTTCGAGTTAGAATGCTAGCGATTAGACTTCCTTGCAAAAGTGGGGCCGCACTGCTAGGTTCGTGGAACAAGTGGGGAGCCGTGTTCTGCCTTCTGCCGGGGCCTGAGTCGCCCTTGGGAAATGGTTTCGGCCTCACTTGCAGTGCGCTCATGCATGCACACGGCAAAAGGCTTCCACCTTCAGGCATGGTTCTTTCAGCCTAAGTAGGAATCCTGTACAAACTTGTTCCTTTGAGTTTGCTGGTTCGCTTTAGGCCTGCCTGCAGGCCCACTCGGGGCAACGGTACGAGCCTCATAGACAAGAGGCGAGTTGAGAGCTGCCTTCTGCTCTGGCCTGTGTCTCCCTCGATTTGAAGTATGGACCCCGTCCCCAGGCTCTCACCCACCGTACACTCTAAATGGCTTCCCCCCTCAGAGAGGACGACGGTAGCTGAAGCACGGTCCCTCTACAGTGTTGTTTCTTCGAGTTACAAAGCCAGCGATAAGACTTCCATGCAAAAGTGGGGCCGCAGAGCTAGCTCCATGAAGCAAGTGGGTACTCGTGTTCCGCCTTGTGCCGGGGCCTGAGCCTCCCCCGGAAAATGCTTGTGGACTCACTTGCAGTGCGCTCACGCCTGCACACTGCAAAATGCTTCCAGCCTCAGGCAGGGCTATTTTAGCCGAAGCAGGAATTCTCTACAGAGCTGTTCCTTTGAGTTCGCTGGTTGGCTCTAGGCCTGCCTGCAGGCACACACGGGGCAACGTTAAGAGCCCCATAAACGAGAGGCGAGTTGAGAGCTGCCTTCTCCTCAGGCCTGAGTCTCCCTCGATTTTACTTATGGAACCCGTCCCCAGGCTCTCACCCACAGTACACCCTAAACTGCTTCCACCCTCAGAGATGTCCACGGTAGCGAAAGCACGTTTTCCCTACAGTGTTGTTTCTTCGAGTGAGACTGCTAGCGCTTAAGACTTCTTTGCAAAAGTGGGGCCGCAGGGCTAGCTCCATGGAACAAGTGGGGAGTCGTGTTCTGCCTTCTGCCGGGGCCTGAGTCTCACTCGTGAAACGCTTTTGGACTCACGTGCAGTGCGCTCACGCATGCACACCACAAACTGCTTCCAGCCTCAGGCATGGCTCTTTTAGCCTAAGCAGGAATTCTCTACAGAGTTGTTCCTTTTAGATCAGTGGTGGGGTTGAGGCCTGCCTGCAGGCACACATGGGGCAACGGTATCAGCCTCAGAAACAAGAGGTGAATTGAGAGCTGCCCTCCGCACGGGCCTGTTTCTCACTCCATTTCACGTATGGGACCCTCTCCCCGGTCTCTCATACTAGAACACTGTAAAATTACTCCAGCTTCAGGAACGGCGATGTGAAGTAAAGCGCATTAACTCTGCAGCATTGATTCTTGGTGTTCGTAGCCTGGTAAGTAGGCCTCCAGGCACACAGGGTACAGCAGCGCTAATCTCCCAAAACAAGAGGTGAGTCGACAGCAGCCTTCCTTACGGGCCTCCTTCCACTCAGAGTTACGTTTAGGTTCCATTTCTCATGCTTTCACAAAAACACACAATAGATGACGTTCACGCTCAGGAAGGGCGATCTTTGCTGAGGCACGGGTTCTCTCCAGTTTTGTTTGTTGGCGCTGGGGGGATGGCACTTGGGACCACACACACACACGGGAGTGCCGATGTAGGTTCCCGAAACAAGAGTTGAGTCAAGAGGTGCCCTCTGCCCATGCTTATTTCTCCCCGGAATTCTGCTAGGACTCCTTCCCCAGGTTTGCACTCAAGCACAGTTGAAAATGCTGCCACCCTGTGGAGAGGCGAATGAGCTGAAGCTGGGATTCTTGACCAGCTTCTTTCTGCTAAATCCCTGTGGCGCACTTAGCATTCCTCTGCAAACATGGAGCAGTAGTGTTAGTTTCAGGTAGCAAGAGCTGAGTCGAGAGGTGCCTTCTGGCCCGGACTTCTCCTCCCTCGGTTTGTTCCCCAGGCTCTCACCCACGGTAGCCTGGAAACTGCTTCCTCCCTCAGAGAGGTCGATGGTCGCTAAAGCACGGTTTCTCTACAGTGTTGTTCCTGAAAGAGGTGCCTGGAACTTAGGCCTCCGTGCACACATGCCAGAAGAGTGCTAACTTCTTGAAACTGGATCTGATTCGAGAGGTGCCTTCGAACGAAGCCGTTTCTCACAGAGTGACTTATGTGATCATTTCCCCAGCTATCTGGCCCACACACTGAAAATAGTTCCACCCTCTGTAACAGCGCAGCTAGCTAAAGCACGGTCCCTCTACAGTGCAGTTTCTTCGCGTTACAAAGCGAGCGATAACACGTCCGTGCAAAAGTGGGGCCTCAGTGCTAGCTCCATGAAGCAAGTGGGTAGCCGTGTTCCGCCTTCTGCCGGGGCCTGAGCCTCCCCCGGAAAATGCTTTCGGACTCACTTGCAGTGCGCTCACGCCGGCACACAGCAAACTGCTTCCAGCCTCAGGCAGGGCTATTTTAGCCGAAGCAGGAATTCTCCACAGAGTTGTTCCTTTGAGTTCGCTGGTTGGCTTTAGGCTTGCCTGCAAACACACACGGGGCAACATTATGAGCCCCATAAACAAGAGGCGAGTTGAGAGCTGCCTTCTCCTCAGGCCTGAGTCTCCCTCGATTTTACTTATGGAACCCGTCCCCAGGCTCTCACCCACAGTACACCCTAAACTGCTTCCGCCCTCAGAGATGTCCCCGGTAGCTAAAGCCACGGTTTCTCCACAGTGTTGTTCTTCGAGGGAGTATGCTAGCGATTCGACTTGCATGCAACAGTGGGGCCGCAGTGCTAGCCTCACGAAACGAGTGGGGAGTCGTGCTGTGCCTTCTACCGGGGCCTGAGTCGCACTTCGGAAATGGGTTCGGACTCACTTGCAGTGCGCTCATGCATACACACAGCACAACGCTTCCACCTTCAGGCATGGCTCTTTCAGCCTAAGAAGGAATCCTCTACAAACTTGATCCTTTGAGTTCCCTTGTTCGCTTTAGACCTGCCTGCAGGCACACTCGGGGCAACGGTACGAGCCTCATAAACAAGAGGCGAGTTGAGAGCTGCCTTCTGTTCCGGCCTGTGTCTCCCTCGATTTGAAGTATGGACCCCGTCCCCAGGCTCTCACCCACCGTACACTCTAAATTGCTTCCCCCTCAGAGAGGACGACGGTAGCTGAAGCACGGTCCCTCTACAGTGTTGTTTCTTCGAGTTACAAAGCTAGCGATAAGACTTCCATGCAAAAGTGGGGCCGCACTGCTAGTTCCATGAAGCAAGTGGGGAGTCGTGTTCTGCCTTCTGCCGGGGCCTGAGCTTTCCCCGGAAAATGCTTGTGGACTCACTTGCAGTGCGCTCACTGCCGGCACACAGCAAACTGCTTCCAGCCTCAGGCAGGGCTATTTTAGCCGAAGCAGGAATTCTCTACAGAGTTGTTCCTTTGAGTTCGCTGGTTGGCTCTAGGGCTGCCTGCAGGCACACACGGGGCAACGTTACGAGCCTCATAGACAAGAGGCGAGTTGAGAGCTGCCTTCTCCTCAGGCCTGAGTCTCCCTCGATTGTACCTGTGGAACCAGTCCCCAGGCTCTCAACCACTGTCCACTCTAACTGCTTCCTCCTTCAGAGAGGTCGATGGTAGCGAAAGCACGGTTTCCCTACAGTGCAGTTTCTTCGAGTTAGAATGCTAGCGATTAGACTTCCTTGCAAAAGTGGGGCCGCACTGCTAGGTTCGTGGAACAAGTGGGGAGCCGTGTTCTGCCTTCTGCCGGGGCCTGAGTCGCCCTTGGGAAATGGTTTCGGCCTCACTTGCAGTGCGCTCATGCATGCACACGGCAAAAGGCTTCCACCTTCAGGCATGGTTCTTTCAGCCTAAGTAGGAATCCTGTACAAACTTGTTCCTTTGAGTTTGCTGGTTCGCTTTAGGCCTGCCTGCAGGCCCACTCGGGGCAACGGTACGAGCCTCATAGACAAGAGGCGAGTTGAGAGCTGCCTTCTGCTCTGGCCTGTGTCTCCCTCGATTTGAAGTATGGACCCCGTCCCCAGGCTCTCACCCACCGTACACTCTAAATGGCTTCCCCCCTCAGAGAGGACGACGGTAGCTGAAGCACGGTCCCTCTACAGTGTTGTTTCTTCGAGTTACAAAGCCAGCGATAAGACTTCCATGCAAAAGTGGGGCCGCAGAGCTAGCTCCATGAAGCAAGTGGGTACTCGTGTTCCGCCTTGTGCCGGGGCCTGAGCCTCCCCCGGAAAATGCTTGTGGACTCACTTGCAGTGCGCTCACGCCTGCACACTGCAAAATGCTTCCAGCCTCAGGCAGGGCTATTTTAGCCGAAGCAGGAATTCTCTACAGAGCTGTTCCTTTGAGTTCGCTGGTTGGCTCTAGGCCTGCCTGCAGGCACACACGGGGCAACGTTAAGAGCCCCATAAACGAGAGGCGAGTTGAGAGCTGCCTTCTCCTCAGGCCTGAGTCTCCCTCGATTTTACTTATGGAACCCGTCCCCAGGCTCTCACCCACAGTACACCCTAAACTGCTTCCACCCTCAGAGATGTCCACGGTAGCGAAAGCACGTTTTCCCTACAGTGTTGTTTCTTCGAGTGAGACTGCTAGCGCTTAAGACTTCTTTGCAAAAGTGGGGCCGCAGGGCTAGCTCCATGGAACAAGTGGGGAGTCGTGTTCTGCCTTCTGCCGGGGCCTGAGTCTCACTCGTGAAACGCTTTTGGACTCACGTGCAGTGCGCTCACGCATGCACACCACAAACTGCTTCCAGCCTCAGGCATGGCTCTTTTAGCCTAAGCAGGAATTCTCTACAGAGTTGTTCCTTTTAGATCAGTGGTGGGGTTGAGGCCTGCCTGCAGGCACACATGGGGCAACGGTATCAGCCTCAGAAACAAGAGGTGAATTGAGAGCTGCCCTCCGCACGGGCCTGTTTCTCACTCCATTTCACGTATGGGACCCTCTCCCCGGTCTCTCATACTAGAACACTGTAAAATTACTCCAGCTTCAGGAACGGCGATGTGAAGTAAAGCGCATTAACTCTGCAGCATTGATTCTTGGTGTTCGTAGCCTGGTAAGTAGGCCTCCAGGCACACAGGGTACAGCAGCGCTAATCTCCCAAAACAAGAGGTGAGTCGACAGCAGCCTTCCTTACGGGCCTCCTTCCACTCAGAGTTACGTTTAGGTTCCATTTCTCATGCTTTCACAAAAACACACAATAGATGACGTTCACGCTCAGGAAGGGCGATCTTTGCTGAGGCACGGGTTCTCTCCAGTTTTGTTTGTTGGCGCTGGGGGGATGGCACTTGGGACCACACACACACACGGGAGTGCCGATGTAGGTTCCCGAAACAAGAGTTGAGTCAAGAGGTGCCCTCTGCCCATGCTTATTTCTCCCTCGGAATTCTGCTAGGACTCCTTCCCCAGGTTTGCACTCAAGCACAGTTGAAAATGCTGCCACCCTGTGGAGAGGCGAATGAGCTGAAGCTGGGATTCTTGACCAGCTTCTTTCTGCTAAATCCCTGTGGCGCACTTAGCATTCCTCTGCAAACATGGAGCAGTAGTGTTAGTTTCAGGTAGCAAGAGCTGAGTCGAGAGGTGCCTTCTGGCCCGGACTTCTCCTCCCTCGGTTTGTTCCCCAGGCTCTCACCCACGGTAGCCTGGAAACTGCTTCCTCCCTCAGAGAGGTCGATGGTCGCTAAAGCACGGTTTCTCTACAGTGTTGTTCCTGAAAGAGGTGCCTGGAACTTAGGCCTCCGTGCACACATGCCAGAAGAGTGCTAACTTCTTGAAACTGGATCTGATTCGAGAGGTGCCTTCGAACGAAGCCGTTTCTCACAGAGTGACTTATGTGATCATTTCCCCAGCTATCTGGCCCACACACTGAAAATAGTTCCACCCTCTGTAACAGCGCAGCTAGCTAAAGCACGGTCCCTCTACAGTGCAGTTTCTTCGCGTTACAAAGCGAGCGATAACACGTCCGTGCAAAAGTGGGGCCTCAGTGCTAGCTCCATGAAGCAAGTGGGTAGCCGTGTTCCGCCTTCTGCCGGGGCCTGAGCCTCCCCCGGAAAATGCTTTCGGACTCACTTGCAGTGCGCTCACAGCCGGCACACAGCAAACTGCTTCCAGCCTCAGGCAGGGCTATTTTAGCCGAAGCAGGAATTCTCCACAGAGTTGTTCCTTTGAGTTCGCTGGTTGGCTTTAGGCTTGCCTGCAAACACACACGGGGCAACATTATGAGCCCCATAAACAAGAGGCGAGTTGAGAGCTGCCTTCTCCTCAGGCCTGAGTCTCCCTCGATTTTACTTATGGAACCCGTCCCCAGGCTCTCACCCACAGTACACCCTAAACTGCTTCCGCCCTCAGAGATGTCCCCGGTAGCTAAAGCCACGGTTTCTCCACAGTGTTGTTCTTCGAGGGAGTATGCTAGCGATTCGACTTGCATGCAACAGTGGGGCCGCAGTGCTAGCCTCACGAAACGAGTGGGGAGTCGTGCTGTGCCTTCTACCGGGGCCTGAGTCGCACTTCGGAAATGGGTTCGGACTCACTTGCAGTGCGCTCATGCATACACACAGCACAACGCTTCCACCTTCAGGCATGGCTCTTTCAGCCTAAGAAGGAATCCTCTACAAACTTGATCCTTTGAGTTCCCTTGTTCGCTTTAGACCTGCCTGCAGGCACACTCGGGGCAACGGTACGAGCCTCATAAACAAGAGGCGAGTTGAGAGCTGCCTTCTGTTCCGGCCTGTGTCTCCCTCGATTTGAAGTATGGACCCCGTCCCCAGGCTCTCACCCACCGTACACTCTAAATTGCTTCCCCCTCAGAGAGGACGACGGTAGCTGAAGCACGGTCCCTCTACAGTGTTGTTTCTTCGAGTTACAAAGCTAGCGATAAGACTTCCATGCAAAAGTGGGGCCGCACTGCTAGTTCCATGAAGCAAGTGGGGAGTCGTGTTCTGCCTTCTGCCGGGGCCTGAGCTTTCCCCGGAAAATGCTTGTGGACTCACTTGCAGTGCGCTCACGCCGGCACACAGCAAACTGCTTCCAGCCTCAGGCAGGGCTATTTTAGCCGAAGCAGGAATTCTCTACAGAGTTGTTCCTTTGAGTTCGCTGGTTGGCTCTAGGGCTGCCTGCAGGCACACACGGGGCAACGTTACGAGCCTCATAGACAAGAGGCGAGTTGAGAGCTGCCTTCTCCTCAGGCCTGAGTCTCCCTCGATTGTACCTGTGGAACCAGTCCCCAGGCTCTCAACCACTGTCCACTCTAACTGCTTCCTCCTTCAGAGAGGTCGATGGTAGCGAAAGCACGGTTTCCCTACAGTGCAGTTTCTTCGAGTTAGAATGCTAGCGATTAGACTTCCTTGCAAAAGTGGGGCCGCACTGCTAGGTTCGTGGAACAAGTGGGGAGCCGTGTTCTGCCTTCTGCCGGGGCCTGAGTCGCCCTTGGGAAATGGTTTCGGCCTCACTTGCAGTGCGCTCATGCATGCACACGGCAAAAGGCTTCCACCTTCAGGCATGGTTCTTTCAGCCTAAGTAGGAATCCTGTACAAACTTGTTCCTTTGAGTTTGCTGGTTCGCTTTAGGCCTGCCTGCAGGCCCACTCGGGGCAACGGTACGAGCCTCATAGACAAGAGGCGAGTTGAGAGCTGCCTTCTGCTCTGGCCTGTGTCTCCCTCGATTTGAAGTATGGACCCCGTCCCCAGGCTCTCACCCACCGTACACTCTAAATGGCTTCCCCCCTCAGAGAGGACGACGGTAGCTGAAGCACGGTCCCTCTACAGTGTTGTTTCTTCGAGTTACAAAGCCAGCGATAAGACTTCCATGCAAAAGTGGGGCCGCAGAGCTAGCTCCATGAAGCAAGTGGGTACTCGTGTTCCGCCTTGTGCCGGGGCCTGAGCCTCCCCCGGAAAATGCTTGTGGACTCACTTGCAGTGCGCTCACGCCTGCACACTGCAAAATGCTTCCAGCCTCAGGCAGGGCTATTTTAGCCGAAGCAGGAATTCTCTACAGAGCTGTTCCTTTGAGTTCGCTGGTTGGCTCTAGGCCTGCCTGCAGGCACACACGGGGCAACGTTAAGAGCCCCATAAACGAGAGGCGAGTTGAGAGCTGCCTTCTCCTCAGGCCTGAGTCTCCCTCGATTTTACTTATGGAACCCGTCCCCAGGCTCTCACCCACAGTACACCCTAAACTGCTTCCACCCTCAGAGATGTCCACGGTAGCGAAAGCACGTTTTCCCTACAGTGTTGTTTCTTCGAGTGAGACTGCTAGCGCTTAAGACTTCTTTGCAAAAGTGGGGCCGCAGGGCTAGCTCCATGGAACAAGTGGGGAGTCGTGTTCTGCCTTCTGCCGGGGCCTGAGTCTCACTCGTGAAACGCTTTTGGACTCACGTGCAGTGCGCTCACGCATGCACACCACAAACTGCTTCCAGCCTCAGGCATGGCTCTTTTAGCCTAAGCAGGAATTCTCTACAGAGTTGTTCCTTTTAGATCAGTGGTGGGGTTGAGGCCTGCCTGCAGGCACACATGGGGCAACGGTATCAGCCTCAGAAACAAGAGGTGAATTGAGAGCTGCCCTCCGCACGGGCCTGTTTCTCACTCCATTTCACGTATGGGACCCTCTCCCCGGTCTCTCATACTAGAACACTGTAAAATTACTCCAGCTTCAGGAACGGCGATGTGAAGTAAAGCGCATTAACTCTGCAGCATTGATTCTTGGTGTTCGTAGCCTGGTAAGTAGGCCTCCAGGCACACAGGGTACAGCAGCGCTAATCTCCCAAAACAAGAGGTGAGTCGACAGCAGCCTTCCTTACGGGCCTCCTTCCACTCAGAGTTACGTTTAGGTTCCATTTCTCATGCTTTCACAAAAACACACAATAGATGACGTTCACGCTCAGGAAGGGCGATCTTTGCTGAGGCACGGGTTCTCTCCAGTTTTGTTTGTTGGCGCTGGGGGGATGGCACTTGGGACCACACACACACACGGGAGTGCCGATGTAGGTTCCCGAAACAAGAGTTGAGTCAAGAGGTGCCCTCTGCCCATGCTTATTTCTCCCTCGGAATTCTGCTAGGACTCCTTCCCCAGGTTTGCACTCAAGCACAGTTGAAAATGCTGCCACCCTGTGGAGAGGCGAATGAGCTGAAGCTGGGATTCTTGACCAGCTTCTTTCTGCTAAATCCCTGTGGCGCACTTAGCATTCCTCTGCAAACATGGAGCAGTAGTGTTAGTTTCAGGTAGCAAGAGCTGAGTCGAGAGGTGCCTTCTGGCCCGGACTTCTCCTCCCTCGGTTTGTTCCCCAGGCTCTCACCCACGGTAGCCTGGAAACTGCTTCCTCCCTCAGAGAGGTCGATGGTCGCTAAAGCACGGTTTCTCTACAGTGTTGTTCCTGAAAGAGGTGCCTGGAACTTAGGCCTCCGTGCACACATGCCAGAAGAGTGCTAACTTCTTGAAACTGGATCTGATTCGAGAGGTGCCTTCGAACGAAGCCGTTTCTCACAGAGTGACTTATGTGATCATTTCCCCAGCTATCTGGCCCACACACTGAAAATAGTTCCACCCTCTGTAACAGCGCAGCTAGCTAAAGCACGGTCCCTCTACAGTGCAGTTTCTTCGCGTTACAAAGCGAGCGATAACACGTCCGTGCAAAAGTGGGGCCTCAGTGCTAGCTCCATGAAGCAAGTGGGTAGCCGTGTTCCGCCTTCTGCCGGGGCCTGAGCCTCCCCCGGAAAATGCTTTCGGACTCACTTGCAGTGCGCTCACGCCGGCACACAGCAAACTGCTTCCAGCCTCAGGCAGGGCTATTTTAGCCGAAGCAGGAATTCTCCACAGAGTTGTTCCTTTGAGTTCGCTGGTTGGCTTTAGGCTTGCCTGCAAACACACACGGGGCAACATTATGAGCCCCATAAACAAGAGGCGAGTTGAGAGCTGCCTTCTCCTCAGGCCTGAGTCTCCCTCGATTTTACTTATGGAACCCGTCCCCAGGCTCTCACCCACAGTACACCCTAAACTGCTTCCGCCCTCAGAGATGTCCCCGGTAGCTAAAGCCACGGTTTCTCCACAGTGTTGTTCTTCGAGGGAGTATGCTAGCGATTCGACTTGCATGCAACAGTGGGGCCGCAGTGCTAGCCTCACGAAACGAGTGGGGAGTCGTGCTGTGCCTTCTACCGGGGCCTGAGTCGCACTTCGGAAATGGGTTCGGACTCACTTGCAGTGCGCTCATGCATACACACAGCACAACGCTTCCACCTTCAGGCATGGCTCTTTCAGCCTAAGAAGGAATCCTCTACAAACTTGATCCTTTGAGTTCCCTTGTTCGCTTTAGACCTGCCTGCAGGCACACTCGGGGCAACGGTACGAGCCTCATAAACAAGAGGCGAGTTGAGAGCTGCCTTCTGTTCCGGCCTGTGTCTCCCTCGATTTGAAGTATGGACCCCGTCCCCAGGCTCTCACCCACCGTACACTCTAAATTGCTTCCCCCTCAGAGAGGACGACGGTAGCTGAAGCACGGTCCCTCTACAGTGTTGTTTCTTCGAGTTACAAAGCTAGCGATAAGACTTCCATGCAAAAGTGGGGCCGCACTGCTAGTTCCATGAAGCAAGTGGGGAGTCGTGTTCTGCCTTCTGCCGGGGCCTGAGCTTTCCCCGGAAAATGCTTGTGGACTCACTTGCAGTGCGCTCACGCCGGCACACAGCAAACTGCTTCCAGCCTCAGGCAGGGCTATTTTAGCCGAAGCAGGAATTCTCTACAGAGTTGTTCCTTTGAGTTCGCTGGTTGGCTCTAGGGCTGCCTGCAGGCACACACGGGGCAACGTTACGAGCCTCATAGACAAGAGGCGAGTTGAGAGCTGCCTTCTCCTCAGGCCTGAGTCTCCCTCGATTGTACCTGTGGAACCAGTCCCCAGGCTCTCAACCACTGTCCACTCTAACTGCTTCCTCCTTCAGAGAGGTCGATGGTAGCGAAAGCACGGTTTCCCTACAGTGCAGTTTCTTCGAGTTAGAATGCTAGCGATTAGACTTCCTTGCAAAAGTGGGGCCGCACTGCTAGGTTCGTGGAACAAGTGGGGAGCCGTGTTCTGCCTTCTGCCGGGGCCTGAGTCGCCCTTGGGAAATGGTTTCGGCCTCACTTGCAGTGCGCTCATGCATGCACACGGCAAAAGGCTTCCACCTTCAGGCATGGTTCTTTCAGCCTAAGTAGGAATCCTGTACAAACTTGTTCCTTTGAGTTTGCTGGTTCGCTTTAGGCCTGCCTGCAGGCCCACTCGGGGCAACGGTACGAGCCTCATAGACAAGAGGCGAGTTGAGAGCTGCCTTCTGCTCTGGCCTGTGTCTCCCTCGATTTGAAGTATGGACCCCGTCCCCAGGCTCTCACCCACCGTACACTCTAAATGGCTTCCCCCCTCAGAGAGGACGACGGTAGCTGAAGCACGGTCCCTCTACAGTGTTGTTTCTTCGAGTTACAAAGCCAGCGATAAGACTTCCATGCAAAAGTGGGGCCGCAGAGCTAGCTCCATGAAGCAAGTGGGTACTCGTGTTCCGCCTTGTGCCGGGGCCTGAGCCTCCCCCGGAAAATGCTTGTGGACTCACTTGCAGTGCGCTCACGCCTGCACACTGCAAAATGCTTCCAGCCTCAGGCAGGGCTATTTTAGCCGAAGCAGGAATTCTCTACAGAGCTGTTCCTTTGAGTTCGCTGGTTGGCTCTAGGCCTGCCTGCAGGCACACACGGGGCAACGTTAAGAGCCCCATAAACGAGAGGCGAGTTGAGAGCTGCCTTCTCCTCAGGCCTGAGTCTCCCTCGATTTTACTTATGGAACCCGTCCCCAGGCTCTCACCCACAGTACACCCTAAACTGCTTCCACCCTCAGAGATGTCCACGGTAGCGAAAGCACGTTTTCCCTACAGTGTTGTTTCTTCGAGTGAGACTGCTAGCGCTTAAGACTTCTTTGCAAAAGTGGGGCCGCAGGGCTAGCTCCATGGAACAAGTGGGGAGTCGTGTTCTGCCTTCTGCCGGGGCCTGAGTCTCACTCGTGAAACGCTTTTGGACTCACGTGCAGTGCGCTCACGCATGCACACCACAAACTGCTTCCAGCCTCAGGCATGGCTCTTTTAGCCTAAGCAGGAATTCTCTACAGAGTTGTTCCTTTTAGATCAGTGGTGGGGTTGAGGCCTGCCTGCAGGCACACATGGGGCAACGGTATCAGCCTCAGAAACAAGAGGTGAATTGAGAGCTGCCCTCCGCACGGGCCTGTTTCTCACTCCATTTCACGTATGGGACCCTCTCCCCGGTCTCTCATACTAGAACACTGTAAAATTACTCCAGCTTCAGGAACGGCGATGTGAAGTAAAGCGCATTAACTCTGCAGCATTGATTCTTGGTGTTCGTAGCCTGGTAAGTAGGCCTCCAGGCACACAGGGTACAGCAGCGCTAATCTCCCAAAACAAGAGGTGAGTCGACAGCAGCCTTCCTTACGGGCCTCCTTCCACTCAGAGTTACGTTTAGGTTCCATTTCTCATGCTTTCACAAAAACACACAATAGATGACGTTCACGCTCAGGAAGGGCGATCTTTGCTGAGGCACGGGTTCTCTCCAGTTTTGTTTGTTGGCGCTGGGGGGATGGCACTTGGGACCACACACACACACGGGAGTGCCGATGTAGGTTCCCGAAACAAGAGTTGAGTCAAGAGGTGCCCTCTGCCCATGCTTATTTCTCCCTCGGAATTCTGCTAGGACTCCTTCCCCAGGTTTGCACTCAAGCACAGTTGAAAATGCTGCCACCCTGTGGAGAGGCGAATGAGCTGAAGCTGGGATTCTTGACCAGCTTCTTTCTGCTAAATCCCTGTGGCGCACTTAGCATTCCTCTGCAAACATGGAGCAGTAGTGTTAGTTTCAGGTAGCAAGAGCTGAGTCGAGAGGTGCCTTCTGGCCCGGACTTCTCCTCCCTCGGTTTGTTCCCCAGGCTCTCACCCACGGTAGCCTGGAAACTGCTTCCTCCCTCAGAGAGGTCGATGGTCGCTAAAGCACGGTTTCTCTACAGTGTTGTTCCTGAAAGAGGTGCCTGGAACTTAGGCCTCCGTGCACACATGCCAGAAGAGTGCTAACTTCTTGAAACTGGATCTGATTCGAGAGGTGCCTTCGAACGAAGCCGTTTCTCACAGAGTGACTTATGTGATCATTTCCCCAGCTATCTGGCCCACACACTGAAAATAGTTCCACCCTCTGTAACAGCGCAGCTAGCTAAAGCACGGTCCCTCTACAGTGCAGTTTCTTCGCGTTACAAAGCGAGCGATAACACGTCCGTGCAAAAGTGGGGCCTCAGTGCTAGCTCCATGAAGCAAGTGGGTAGCCGTGTTCCGCCTTCTGCCGGGGCCTGAGCCTCCCCCGGAAAATGCTTTCGGACTCACTTGCAGTGCGCTCACGCCGGCACACAGCAAACTGCTTCCAGCCTCAGGCAGGGCTATTTTAGCCGAAGCAGGAATTCTCCACAGAGTTGTTCCTTTGAGTTCGCTGGTTGGCTTTAGGCTTGCCTGCAAACACACACGGGGCAACATTATGAGCCCCATAAACAAGAGGCGAGTTGAGAGCTGCCTTCTCCTCAGGCCTGAGTCTCCCTCGATTTTACTTATGGAACCCGTCCCCAGGCTCTCACCCACAGTACACCCTAAACTGCTTCCGCCCTCAGAGATGTCCCCGGTAGCTAAAGCCACGGTTTCTCCACAGTGTTGTTCTTCGAGGGAGTATGCTAGCGATTCGACTTGCATGCAACAGTGGGGCCGCAGTGCTAGCCTCACGAAACGAGTGGGGAGTCGTGCTGTGCCTTCTACCGGGGCCTGAGTCGCACTTCGGAAATGGGTTCGGACTCACTTGCAGTGCGCTCATGCATACACACAGCACAACGCTTCCACCTTCAGGCATGGCTCTTTCAGCCTAAGAAGGAATCCTCTACAAACTTGATCCTTTGAGTTCCCTTGTTCGCTTTAGACCTGCCTGCAGGCACACTCGGGGCAACGGTACGAGCCTCATAAACAAGAGGCGAGTTGAGAGCTGCCTTCTGTTCCGGCCTGTGTCTCCCTCGATTTGAAGTATGGACCCCGTCCCCAGGCTCTCACCCACCGTACACTCTAAATTGCTTCCCCCTCAGAGAGGACGACGGTAGCTGAAGCACGGTCCCTCTACAGTGTTGTTTCTTCGAGTTACAAAGCTAGCGATAAGACTTCCATGCAAAAGTGGGGCCGCACTGCTAGTTCCATGAAGCAAGTGGGGAGTCGTGTTCTGCCTTCTGCCGGGGCCTGAGCTTTCCCCGGAAAATGCTTGTGGACTCACTTGCAGTGCGCTCACGCCGGCACACAGCAAACTGCTTCCAGCCTCAGGCAGGGCTATTTTAGCCGAAGCAGGAATTCTCTACAGAGTTGTTCCTTTGAGTTCGCTGGTTGGCTCTAGGGCTGCCTGCAGGCACACACGGGGCAACGTTACGAGCCTCATAGACAAGAGGCGAGTTGAGAGCTGCCTTCTCCTCAGGCCTGAGTCTCCCTCGATTGTACCTGTGGAACCAGTCCCCAGGCTCTCAACCACTGTCCACTCTAACTGCTTCCTCCTTCAGAGAGGTCGATGGTAGCGAAAGCACGGTTTCCCTACAGTGCAGTTTCTTCGAGTTAGAATGCTAGCGATTAGACTTCCTTGCAAAAGTGGGGCCGCACTGCTAGGTTCGTGGAACAAGTGGGGAGCCGTGTTCTGCCTTCTGCCGGGGCCTGAGTCGCCCTTGGGAAATGGTTTCGGCCTCACTTGCAGTGCGCTCATGCATGCACACGGCAAAAGGCTTCCACCTTCAGGCATGGTTCTTTCAGCCTAAGTAGGAATCCTGTACAAACTTGTTCCTTTGAGTTTGCTGGTTCGCTTTAGGCCTGCCTGCAGGCCCACTCGGGGCAACGGTACGAGCCTCATAGACAAGAGGCGAGTTGAGAGCTGCCTTCTGCTCTGGCCTGTGTCTCCCTCGATTTGAAGTATGGACCCCGTCCCCAGGCTCTCACCCACCGTACACTCTAAATGGCTTCCCCCCTCAGAGAGGACGACGGTAGCTGAAGCACGGTCCCTCTACAGTGTTGTTTCTTCGAGTTACAAAGCCAGCGATAAGACTTCCATGCAAAAGTGGGGCCGCAGAGCTAGCTCCATGAAGCAAGTGGGTACTCGTGTTCCGCCTTGTGCCGGGGCCTGAGCCTCCCCCGGAAAATGCTTGTGGACTCACTTGCAGTGCGCTCACGCCTGCACACTGCAAAATGCTTCCAGCCTCAGGCAGGGCTATTTTAGCCGAAGCAGGAATTCTCTACAGAGCTGTTCCTTTGAGTTCGCTGGTTGGCTCTAGGCCTGCCTGCAGGCACACACGGGGCAACGTTAAGAGCCCCATAAACGAGAGGCGAGTTGAGAGCTGCCTTCTCCTCAGGCCTGAGTCTCCCTCGATTTTACTTATGGAACCCGTCCCCAGGCTCTCACCCACAGTACACCCTAAACTGCTTCCACCCTCAGAGATGTCCACGGTAGCGAAAGCACGTTTTCCCTACAGTGTTGTTTCTTCGAGTGAGACTGCTAGCGCTTAAGACTTCTTTGCAAAAGTGGGGCCGCAGGGCTAGCTCCATGGAACAAGTGGGGAGTCGTGTTCTGCCTTCTGCCGGGGCCTGAGTCTCACTCGTGAAACGCTTTTGGACTCACGTGCAGTGCGCTCACGCATGCACACCACAAACTGCTTCCAGCCTCAGGCATGGCTCTTTTAGCCTAAGCAGGAATTCTCTACAGAGTTGTTCCTTTTAGATCAGTGGTGGGGTTGAGGCCTGCCTGCAGGCACACATGGGGCAACGGTATCAGCCTCAGAAACAAGAGGTGAATTGAGAGCTGCCCTCCGCACGGGCCTGTTTCTCACTCCATTTCACGTATGGGACCCTCTCCCCGGTCTCTCATACTAGAACACTGTAAAATTACTCCAGCTTCAGGAACGGCGATGTGAAGTAAAGCGCATTAACTCTGCAGCATTGATTCTTGGTGTTCGTAGCCTGGTAAGTAGGCCTCCAGGCACACAGGGTACAGCAGCGCTAATCTCCAAAAACAAGAGGTGAGTCGACAGCAGCCTTCCTTACGGGCCTCCTTCCACTCAGAGTTACGTTTAGGTTCCATTTCTCATGCTTTCACAAAAACACACAATAGATGACGTTCACGCTCAGGAAGGGCGATCTTTGCTGAGGCACGGGTTCTCTCCAGTTTTGTTTGTTGGCGCTGGGGGGATGGCACTTGGGACCACACACACACACGGGAGTGCCGATGTAGGTTCCCGAAACAAGAGTTGAGTCAAGAGGTGCCCTCTGCCCATGCTTATTTCTCCCTCGGAATTCTGCTAGGACTCCTTCCCCAGGTTTGCACTCAAGCACAGTTGAAAATGCTGCCACCCTGTGGAGAGGCGAATGAGCTGAAGCTGGGATTCTTGACC
Source organism: Mirounga angustirostris (assembly GCF_029215605.1). Lineage (NCBI taxonomy): Eukaryota > Metazoa > Chordata > Mammalia > Carnivora > Phocidae > Mirounga > Mirounga angustirostris. Next base: position 54,235 of record NW_026991920.1, read on the forward strand.
AGCTTCTTTCTGCTAAATCCCTGTGGCGCACTTAGCATTCCTCTGCAAACATGGAGCAGTAGTGTTAGTTTCAGGTAGCAAGAGCTGAGTCGAGAGGTGCCTTCTGGCCCGGACTTCTCCTCCCTCGGTTTGTTCCCCAGGCTCTCACCCACGGTAGCCTGGAAACTGCTTCCTCCCTCAGAGAGGTCGATGGTCGCTAAAGCACGGTTTCTCTACAGTGTTGTTCCTGAAAGAGGTGCCTGGAACTTAGGCCTCCGTGCACACATGCCAGAAGAGTGCTAACTTCTTGAAACTGGATCTGATTCGAGAGGTGCCTTCGAACGAAGCCGTTTCTCACAGAGTGACTTATGTGATCATTTCCCCAGCTATCTGGCCCACACACTGAAAATAGTTCCACCCTCTGTAACAGCGCAGCTAGCTAAAGCACGGTCCCTCTACAGTGCAGTTTCTTCGCGTTACAAAGCGAGCGATAACACGTCCGTGCAAAAGTGGGGCCTCAGTGCTAGCTCCATGAAGCAAGTGGGTAGCCGTGTTCCGCCTTCTGCCGGGGCCTGAGCCTCCCCCGGAAAATGCTTTCGGACTCACTTGCAGTGCGCTCACGCCGGCACACAGCAAACTGCTTCCAGCCTCAGGCAGGGCTATTTTAGCCGAAGCAGGAATTCTCCACAGAGTTGTTCCTTTGAGTTCGCTGGTTGGCTTTAGGCTTGCCTGCAAACACACACGGGGCAACATTATGAGCCCCATAAACAAGAGGCGAGTTGAGAGCTGCCTTCTCCTCAGGCCTGAGTCTCCCTCGATTTTACTTATGGAACCCGTCCCCAGGCTCTCACCCACAGTACACACCCTAAACTGCTTCCGCCCTCAGAGATGTCCCCGGTAGCTAAAGCCACGGTTTCTCCACAGTGTTGTTCTTCGAGGGAGTATGCTAGCGATTCGACTTGCATGCAACAGTGGGGCCGCAGTGCTAGCCTCACGAAACGAGTGGGGAGTCGTGCTGTGCCTTCTACCGGGGCCTGAGTCGCACTTCGGAAATGGGTTCGGACTCACTTGCAGTGCGCTCATGCATACACACAGCACAACGCTTCCACCTTCAGGCATGGCTCTTTCAGCCTAAGAAGGAATCCTCTACAAACTTGATCCTTTGAGTTCCCTTGTTCGCTTTAGACCTGCCTGCAGGCACACTCGGGGCAACGGTACGAGCCTCATAAACAAGAGGCGAGTTGAGAGCTGCCTTCTGTTCCGGCCTGTGTCTCCCTCGATTTGAAGTATGGACCCCGTCCCCAGGCTCTCACCCACCGTACACTCTAAATTGCTTCCCCCTCAGAGAGGACGACGGTAGCTGAAGCACGGTCCCTCTACAGTGTTGTTTCTTCGAGTTACAAAGCTAGCGATAAGACTTCCATGCAAAAGTGGGGCCGCACTGCTAGTTCCATGAAGCAAGTGGGGAGTCGTGTTCTGCCTTCTGCCGGGGCCTGAGCTTTCCCCGGAAAATGCTTGTGGACTCACTTGCAGTGCGCTCACGCCGGCACACAGCAAACTGCTTCCAGCCTCAGGCAGGGCTATTTTAGCCGAAGCAGGAATTCTCTACAGAGTTGTTCCTTTGAGTTCGCTGGTTGGCTCTAGGGCTGCCTGCAGGCACACACGGGGCAACGTTACGAGCCTCATAGACAAGAGGCGAGTTGAGAGCTGCCTTCTCCTCAGGCCTGAGTCTCCCTCGATTGTACCTGTGGAACCAGTCCCCAGGCTCTCAACCACTGTCCACTCTAACTGCTTCCTCCTTCAGAGAGGTCGATGGTAGCGAAAGCACGGTTTCCCTACAGTGCAGTTTCTTCGAGTTAGAATGCTAGCGATTAGACTTCCTTGCAAAAGTGGGGCCGCACTGCTAGGTTCGTGGAACAAGTGGGGAGCCGTGTTCTGCCTTCTGCCGGGGCCTGAGTCGCCCTTGGGAAATGGTTTCGGCCTCACTTGCAGTGCGCTCATGCATGCACACGGCAAAAGGCTTCCACCTTCAGGCATGGTTCTTTCAGCCTAAGTAGGAATCCTGTACAAACTTGTTCCTTTGAGTTTGCTGGTTCGCTTTAGGCCTGCCTGCAGGCCCACTCGGGGCAACGGTACGAGCCTCATAGACAAGAGGCGAGTTGAGAGCTGCCTTCTGCTCTGGCCTGTGTCTCCCTCGATTTGAAGTATGGACCCCGTCCCCAGGCTCTCACCCACCGTACACTCTAAATGGCTTCCCCCCTCAGAGAGGACGACGGTAGCTGAAGCACGGTCCCTCTACAGTGTTGTTTCTTCGAGTTACAAAGCCAGCGATAAGACTTCCATGCAAAAGTGGGGCCGCAGAGCTAGCTCCATGAAGCAAGTGGGTACTCGTGTTCCGCCTTGTGCCGGGGCCTGAGCCTCCCCCGGAAAATGCTTGTGGACTCACTTGCAGTGCGCTCACGCCTGCACACTGCAAAATGCTTCCAGCCTCAGGCAGGGCTATTTTAGCCGAAGCAGGAATTCTCTACAGAGCTGTTCCTTTGAGTTCGCTGGTTGGCTCTAGGCCTGCCTGCAGGCACACACGGGGCAACGTTAAGAGCCCCATAAACGAGAGGCGAGTTGAGAGCTGCCTTCTCCTCAGGCCTGAGTCTCCCTCGATTTTACTTATGGAACCCGTCCCCAGGCTCTCACCCACAGTACACCCTAAACTGCTTCCACCCTCAGAGATGTCCACGGTAGCGAAAGCACGTTTTCCCTACAGTGTTGTTTCTTCGAGTGAGACTGCTAGCGCTTAAGACTTCTTTGCAAAAGTGGGGCCGCAGGGCTAGCTCCATGGAACAAGTGGGGAGTCGTGTTCTGCCTTCTGCCGGGGCCTGAGTCTCACTCGTGAAACGCTTTTGGACTCACGTGCAGTGCGCTCACGCATGCACACCACAAACTGCTTCCAGCCTCAGGCATGGCTCTTTTAGCCTAAGCAGGAATTCTCTACAGAGTTGTTCCTTTTAGATCAGTGGTGGGGTTGAGGCCTGCCTGCAGGCACACATGGGGCAACGGTATCAGCCTCAGAAACAAGAGGTGAATTGAGAGCTGCCCTCCGCACGGGCCTGTTTCTCACTCCATTTCACGTATGGGACCCTCTCCCCGGTCTCTCATACTAGAACACTGTAAAATTACTCCAGCTTCAGGAACGGCGATGTGAAGTAAAGCGCATTAACTCTGCAGCATTGATTCTTGGTGTTCGTAGCCTGGTAAGTAGGCCTCCAGGCACACAGGGTACAGCAGCGCTAATCTCCCAAAACAAGAGGTGAGTCGACAGCAGCCTTCCTTACGGGCCTCCTTCCACTCAGAGTTACGTTTAGGTTCCATTTCTCATGCTTTCACAAAAACACACAATAGATGACGTTCACGCTCAGGAAGGGCGATCTTTGCTGAGGCACGGGTTCTCTCCAGTTTTGTTTGTTGGCGCTGGGGGGATGGCACTTGGGACCACACACACACACGGGAGTGCCGATGTAGGTTCCCGAAACAAGAGTTGAGTCAAGAGGTGCCCTCTGCCCATGCTTATTTCTCCCTCGGAATTCTGCTAGGACTCCTTCCCCAGGTTTGCACTCAAGCACAGTTGAAAATGCTGCCACCCTGTGGAGAGGCGAATGAGCTGAAGCTGGGATTCTTGACCAGCTTCTTTCTGCTAAATCCCTGTGGCGCACTTAGCATTCCTCTGCAAACATGGAGCAGTAGTGTTAGTTTCAGGTAGCAAGAGCTGAGTCGAGAGGTGCCTTCTGGCCCGGACTTCTCCTCCCTCGGTTTGTTCCCCAGGCTCTCACCCACGGTAGCCTGGAAACTGCTTCCTCCCTCAGAGAGGTCGATGGTCGCTAAAGCACGGTTTCTCTACAGTGTTGTTCCTGAAAGAGGTGCCTGGAACTTAGGCCTCCGTGCACACATGCCAGAAGAGTGCTAACTTCTTGAAACTGGATCTGATTCGAGAGGTGCCTTCGAACGAAGCCGTTTCTCACAGAGTGACTTATGTGATCATTTCCCCAGCTATCTGGCCCACACACTGAAAATAGTTCCACCCTCTGTAACAGCGCAGCTAGCTAAAGCACGGTCCCTCTACAGTGCAGTTTCTTCGCGTTACAAAGCGAGCGATAACACGTCCGTGCAAAAGTGGGGCCTCAGTGCTAGCTCCATGAAGCAAGTGGGTAGCCGTGTTCCGCCTTCTGCCGGGGCCTGAGCCTCCCCCGGAAAATGCTTTCGGACTCACTTGCAGTGCGCTCACGCCGGCACACAGCAAACTGCTTCCAGCCTCAGGCAGGGCTATTTTAGCCGAAGCAGGAATTCTCCACAGAGTTGTTCCTTTGAGTTCGCTGGTTGGCTTTAGGCTTGCCTGCAAACACACACGGGGCAACATTATGAGCCCCATAAACAAGAGGCGAGTTGAGAGCTGCCTTCTCCTCAGGCCTGAGTCTCCCTCGATTTTACTTATGGAACCCGTCCCCAGGCTCTCACCCACAGTACACCCTAAACTGCTTCCGCCCTCAGAGATGTCCCCGGTAGCTAAAGCCACGGTTTCTCCACAGTGTTGTTCTTCGAGGGAGTATGCTAGCGATTCGACTTGCATGCAACAGTGGGGCCGCAGTGCTAGCCTCACGAAACGAGTGGGGAGTCGTGCTGTGCCTTCTACCGGGGCCTGAGTCGCACTTCGGAAATGGGTTCGGACTCACTTGCAGTGCGCTCATGCATACACACAGCACAACGCTTCCACCTTCAGGCATGGCTCTTTCAGCCTAAGAAGGAATCCTCTACAAACTTGATCCTTTGAGTTCCCTTGTTCGCTTTAGACCTGCCTGCAGGCACACTCGGGGCAACGGTACGAGCCTCATAAACAAGAGGCGAGTTGAGAGCTGCCTTCTGTTCCGGCCTGTGTCTCCCTCGATTTGAAGTATGGACCCCGTCCCCAGGCTCTCACCCACCGTACACTCTAAATTGCTTCCCCCTCAGAGAGGACGACGGTAGCTGAAGCACGGTCCCTCTACAGTGTTGTTTCTTCGAGTTACAAAGCTAGCGATAAGACTTCCATGCAAAAGTGGGGCCGCACTGCTAGTTCCATGAAGCAAGTGGGGAGTCGTGTTCTGCCTTCTGCCGGGGCCTGAGCTTTCCCCGGAAAATGCTTGTGGACTCACTTGCAGTGCGCTCACGCCGGCACACAGCAAACTGCTTCCAGCCTCAGGCAGGGCTATTTTAGCCGAAGCAGGAATTCTCTACAGAGTTGTTCCTTTGAGTTCGCTGGTTGGCTCTAGGGCTGCCTGCAGGCACACACGGGGCAACGTTACGAGCCTCATAGACAAGAGGCGAGTTGAGAGCTGCCTTCTCCTCAGGCCTGAGTCTCCCTCGATTGTACCTGTGGAACCAGTCCCCAGGCTCTCAACCACTGTCCACTCTAACTGCTTCCTCCTTCAGAGAGGTCGATGGTAGCGAAAGCACGGTTTCCCTACAGTGCAGTTTCTTCGAGTTAGAATGCTAGCGATTAGACTTCCTTGCAAAAGTGGGGCCGCACTGCTAGGTTCGTGGAACAAGTGGGGAGCCGTGTTCTGCCTTCTGCCGGGGCCTGAGTCGCCCTTGGGAAATGGTTTCGGCCTCACTTGCAGTGCGCTCATGCATGCACACGGCAAAAGGCTTCCACCTTCAGGCATGGTTCTTTCAGCCTAAGTAGGAATCCTGTACAAACTTGTTCCTTTGAGTTTGCTGGTTCGCTTTAGGCCTGCCTGCAGGCCCACTCGGGGCAACGGTACGAGCCTCATAGACAAGAGGCGAGTTGAGAGCTGCCTTCTGCTCTGGCCTGTGTCTCCCTCGATTTGAAGTATGGACCCCGTCCCCAGGCTCTCACCCACCGTACACTCTAAATGGCTTCCCCCCTCAGAGAGGACGACGGTAGCTGAAGCACGGTCCCTCTACAGTGTTGTTTCTTCGAGTTACAAAGCCAGCGATAAGACTTCCATGCAAAAGTGGGGCCGCAGAGCTAGCTCCATGAAGCAAGTGGGTACTCGTGTTCCGCCTTGTGCCGGGGCCTGAGCCTCCCCCGGAAAATGCTTGTGGACTCACTTGCAGTGCGCTCACGCCTGCACACTGCAAAATGCTTCCAGCCTCAGGCAGGGCTATTTTAGCCGAAGCAGGAATTCTCTACAGAGCTGTTCCTTTGAGTTCGCTGGTTGGCTCTAGGCCTGCCTGCAGGCACACACGGGGCAACGTTAAGAGCCCCATAAACGAGAGGCGAGTTGAGAGCTGCCTTCTCCTCAGGCCTGAGTCTCCCTCGATTTTACTTATGGAACCCGTCCCCAGGCTCTCACCCACAGTACACCCTAAACTGCTTCCACCCTCAGAGATGTCCACGGTAGCGAAAGCACGTTTTCCCTACAGTGTTGTTTCTTCGAGTGAGACTGCTAGCGCTTAAGACTTCTTTGCAAAAGTGGGGCCGCAGGGCTAGCTCCATGGAACAAGTGGGGAGTCGTGTTCTGCCTTCTGCCGGGGCCTGAGTCTCACTCGTGAAACGCTTTTGGACTCACGTGCAGTGCGCTCACGCATGCACACCACAAACTGCTTCCAGCCTCAGGCATGGCTCTTTTAGCCTAAGCAGGAATTCTCTACAGAGTTGTTCCTTTTAGATCAGTGGTGGGGTTGAGGCCTGCCTGCAGGCACACATGGGGCAACGGTATCAGCCTCAGAAACAAGAGGTGAATTGAGAGCTGCCCTCCGCACGGGCCTGTTTCTCACTCCATTTCACGTATGGGACCCTCTCCCCGGTCTCTCATACTAGAACACTGTAAAATTACTCCAGCTTCAGGAACGGCGATGTGAAGTAAAGCGCATTAACTCTGCAGCATTGATTCTTGGTGTTCGTAGCCTGGTAAGTAGGCCTCCAGGCACACAGGGTACAGCAGCGCTAATCTCCAAAAACAAGAGGTGAGTCGACAGCAGCCTTCCTTACGGGCCTCCTTCCACTCAGAGTTACGTTTAGGTTCCATTTCTCATGCTTTCACAAAAACACACAATAGATGACGTTCACGCTCAGGAAGGGCGATCTTTGCTGAGGCACGGGTTCTCTCCAGTTTTGTTTGTTGGCGCTGGGGGGATGGCACTTGGGACCACACACACACACGGGAGTGCCGATGTAGGTTCCCGAAACAAGAGTTGAGTCAAGAGGTGCCCTCTGCCCATGCTTATTTCTCCCTCGGAATTCTGCTAGGACTCCTTCCCCAGGTTTGCACTCAAGCACAGTTGAAAATGCTGCCACCCTGTGGAGAGGCGAATGAGCTGAAGCTGGGATTCTTGACCAGCTTCTTTCTGCTAAATCCCTGTGGCGCACTTAGCATTCCTCTGCAAACATGGAGCAGTAGTGTTAGTTTCAGGTAGCAAGAGCTGAGTCGAGAGGTGCCTTCTGGCCCGGACTTCTCCTCCCTCGGTTTGTTCCCCAGGCTCTCACCCACGGTAGCCTGGAAACTGCTTCCTCCCTCAGAGAGGTCGATGGTCGCTAAAGCACGGTTTCTCTACAGTGTTGTTCCTGAAAGAGGTGCCTGGAACTTAGGCCTCCGTGCACACATGCCAGAAGAGTGCTAACTTCTTGAAACTGGATCTGATTCGAGAGGTGCCTTCGAACGAAGCCGTTTCTCACAGAGTGACTTATGTGATCATTTCCCCAGCTATCTGGCCCACACACTGAAAATAGTTCCACCCTCTGTAACAGCGCAGCTAGCTAAAGCACGGTCCCTCTACAGTGCAGTTTCTTCGCGTTACAAAGCGAGCGATAACACGTCCGTGCAAAAGTGGGGCCTCAGTGCTAGCTCCATGAAGCAAGTGGGTAGCCGTGTTCCGCCTTCTGCCGGGGCCTGAGCCTCCCCCGGAAAATGCTTTCGGACTCACTTGCAGTGCGCTCACGCCGGCACACAGCAAACTGCTTCCAGCCTCAGGCAGGGCTATTTTAGCCGAAGCAGGAATTCTCCACAGAGTTGTTCCTTTGAGTTCGCTGGTTGGCTTTAGGCTTGCCTGCAAACACACACGGGGCAACATTATGAGCCCCATAAACAAGAGGCGAGTTGAGAGCTGCCTTCTCCTCAGGCCTGAGTCTCCCTCGATTTTACTTATGGAACCCGTCCCCAGGCTCTCACCCACAGTACACCCTAAACTGCTTCCGCCCTCAGAGATGTCCCCGGTAGCTAAAGCCACGGTTTCTCCACAGTGTTGTTCTTCGAGGGAGTATGCTAGCGATTCGACTTGCATGCAACAGTGGGGCCGCAGTGCTAGCCTCACGAAACGAGTGGGGAGTCGTGCTGTGCCTTCTACCGGGGCCTGAGTCGCACTTCGGAAATGGGTTCGGACTCACTTGCAGTGCGCTCATGCATACACACAGCACAACGCTTCCACCTTCAGGCATGGCTCTTTCAGCCTAAGAAGGAATCCTCTACAAACTTGATCCTTTGAGTTCCCTTGTTCGCTTTAGACCTGCCTGCAGGCACACTCGGGGCAACGGTACGAGCCTCATAAACAAGAGGCGAGTTGAGAGCTGCCTTCTGTTCCGGCCTGTGTCTCCCTCGATTTGAAGTATGGACCCCGTCCCCAGGCTCTCACCCACCGTACACTCTAAATTGCTTCCCCCTCAGAGAGGACGACGGTAGCTGAAGCACGGTCCCTCTACAGTGTTGTTTCTTCGAGTTACAAAGCTAGCGATAAGACTTCCATGCAAAAGTGGGGCCGCACTGCTAGTTCCATGAAGCAAGTGGGGAGTCGTGTTCTGCCTTCTGCCGGGGCCTGAGCTTTCCCCGGAAAATGCTTGTGGACTCACTTGCAGTGCGCTCACGCCGGCACACAGCAAACTGCTTCCAGCCTCAGGCAGGGCTATTTTAGCCGAAGCAGGAATTCTCTACAGAGTTGTTCCTTTGAGTTCGCTGGTTGGCTCTAGGGCTGCCTGCAGGCACACACGGGGCAACGTTACGAGCCTCATAGACAAGAGGCGAGTTGAGAGCTGCCTTCTCCTCAGGCCTGAGTCTCCCTCGATTGTACCTGTGGAACCAGTCCCCAGGCTCTCAACCACTGTCCACTCTAACTGCTTCCTCCTTCAGAGAGGTCGATGGTAGCGAAAGCACGGTTTCCCTACAGTGCAGTTTCTTCGAGTTAGAATGCTAGCGATTAGACTTCCTTGCAAAAGTGGGGCCGCACTGCTAGGTTCGTGGAACAAGTGGGGAGCCGTGTTCTGCCTTCTGCCGGGGCCTGAGTCGCCCTTGGGAAATGGTTTCGGCCTCACTTGCAGTGCGCTCATGCATGCACACGGCAAAAGGCTTCCACCTTCAGGCATGGTTCTTTCAGCCTAAGTAGGAATCCTGTACAAACTTGTTCCTTTGAGTTTGCTGGTTCGCTTTAGGCCTGCCTGCAGGCCCACTCGGGGCAACGGTACGAGCCTCATAGACAAGAGGCGAGTTGAGAGCTGCCTTCTGCTCTGGCCTGTGTCTCCCTCGATTTGAAGTATGGACCCCGTCCCCAGGCTCTCACCCACCGTACACTCTAAATGGCTTCCCCCCTCAGAGAGGACGACGGTAGCTGAAGCACGGTCCCTCTACAGTGTTGTTTCTTCGAGTTACAAAGCCAGCGATAAGACTTCCATGCAAAAGTGGGGCCGCAGAGCTAGCTCCATGAAGCAAGTGGGTACTCGTGTTCCGCCTTGTGCCGGGGCCTGAGCCTCCCCCGGAAAATGCTTGTGGACTCACTTGCAGTGCGCTCACGCCTGCACACTGCAAAATGCTTCCAGCCTCAGGCAGGGCTATTTTAGCCGAAGCAGGAATTCTCTACAGAGCTGTTCCTTTGAGTTCGCTGGTTGGCTCTAGGCCTGCCTGCAGGCACACACGGGGCAACGTTAAGAGCCCCATAAACGAGAGGCGAGTTGAGAGCTGCCTTCTCCTCAGGCCTGAGTCTCCCTCGATTTTACTTATGGAACCCGTCCCCAGGCTCTCACCCACAGTACACCCTAAACTGCTTCCACCCTCAGAGATGTCCACGGTAGCGAAAGCACGTTTTCCCTACAGTGTTGTTTCTTCGAGTGAGACTGCTAGCGCTTAAGACTTCTTTGCAAAAGTGGGGCCGCAGGGCTAGCTCCATGGAACAAGTGGGGAGTCGTGTTCTGCCTTCTGCCGGGGCCTGAGTCTCACTCGTGAAACGCTTTTGGACTCACGTGCAGTGCGCTCACGCATGCACACCACAAACTGCTTCCAGCCTCAGGCATGGCTCTTTTAGCCTAAGCAGGAATTCTCTACAGAGTTGTTCCTTTTAGATCAGTGGTGGGGTTGAGGCCTGCCTGCAGGCACACATGGGGCAACGGTATCAGCCTCAGAAACAAGAGGTGAATTGAGAGCTGCCCTCCGCACGGGCCTGTTTCTCACTCCATTTCACGTATGGGACCCTCTCCCCGGTCTCTCATACTAGAACACTGTAAAATTACTCCAGCTTCAGGAACGGCGATGTGAAGTAAAGCGCATTAACTCTGCAGCATTGATTCTTGGTGTTCGTAGCCTGGTAAGTAGGCCTCCAGGCACACAGGGTACAGCAGCGCTAATCTCCAAAAACAAGAGGTGAGTCGACAGCAGCCTTCCTTACGGGCCTCCTTCCACTCAGAGTTACGTTTAGGTTCCATTTCTCATGCTTTCACAAAAACACACAATAGATGACGTTCACGCTCAGGAAGGGCGATCTTTGCTGAGGCACGGGTTCTCTCCAGTTTTGTTTGTTGGCGCTGGGGGGATGGCACTTGGGACCACACACACACACGGGAGTGCCGATGTAGGTTCCTGAAACAAGAGTTGAGTCAAGAGGTGCCCTCTGCCCATGCTTATTTCTCCCTCGGAATTCTGCTAGGACTCCTTCCCCAGGTTTGCACTCAAGCACAGTTGAAAATGCTGCCACCCTGTGGAGAGGCGAATGAGCTGAAGCTGGGATTCTTGACCAGCTTCTTTCTGCTAAATCCCTGTGGCGCACTTAGCATTCCTCTGCAAACATGGAGCAGTAGTGTTAGTTTCAGGTAGCAAGAGCTGAGTCGAGAGGTGCCTTCTGGCCCGGACTTCTCCTCCCTCGGTTTGTTCCCCAGGCTCTCACCCACGGTAGCCTGGAAACTGCTTCCTCCCTCAGAGAGGTCGATGGTCGCTAAAGCACGGTTTCTCTACAGTGTTGTTCCTGAAAGAGGTGCCTGGAACTTAGGCCTCCGTGCACACATGCCAGAAGAGTGCTAACTTCTTGAAACTGGATCTGATTCGAGAGGTGCCTTCGAACGAAGCCGTTTCTCACAGAGTGACTTATGTGATCATTTCCCCAGCTATCTGGCCCACACACTGAAAATAGTTCCACCCTCTGTAACAGCGCAGCTAGCTAAAGCACGGTCCCTCTACAGTGCAGTTTCTTCGCGTTACAAAGCGAGCGATAACACGTCCGTGCAAAAGTGGGGCCTCAGTGCTAGCTCCATGAAGCAAGTGGGTAGCCGTGTTCCGCCTTCTGCCGGGGCCTGAGCCTCCCCCGGAAAATGCTTTCGGACTCACTTGCAGTGCGCTCACGCCGGCACACAGCAAACTGCTTCCAGCCTCAGGCAGGGCTATTTTAGCCGAAGCAGGAATTCTCCACAGAGTTGTTCCTTTGAGTTCGCTGGTTGGCTTTAGGCTTGCCTGCAAACACACACGGGGCAACATTATGAGCCCCATAAACAAGAGGCGAGTTGAGAGCTGCCTTCTCCTCAGGCCTGAGTCTCCCTCGATTTTACTTATGGAACCCGTCCCCAGGCTCTCACCCACAGTACACCCTAAACTGCTTCCGCCCTCAGAGATGTCCCCGGTAGCTAAAGCCACGGTTTCTCCACAGTGTTGTTCTTCGAGGGAGTATGCTAGCGATTCGACTTGCATGCAACAGTGGGGCCGCAGTGCTAGCCTCACGAAACGAGTGGGGAGTCGTGCTGTGCCTTCTACCGGGGCCTGAGTCGCACTTCGGAAATGGGTTCGGACTCACTTGCAGTGCGCTCATGCATACACACAGCACAACGCTTCCACCTTCAGGCATGGCTCTTTCAGCCTAAGAAGGAATCCTCTACAAACTTGATCCTTTGAGTTCCCTTGTTCGCTTTAGACCTGCCTGCAGGCACACTCGGGGCAACGGTACGAGCCTCATAAACAAGAGGCGAGTTGAGAGCTGCCTTCTGTTCCGGCCTGTGTCTCCCTCGATTTGAAGTATGGACCCCGTCCCCAGGCTCTCACCCACCGTACACTCTAAATTGCTTCCCCCTCAGAGAGGACGACGGTAGCTGAAGCACGGTCCCTCTACAGTGTTGTTTCTTCGAGTTACAAAGCTAGCGATAAGACTTCCATGCAAAAGTGGGGCCGCACTGCTAGTTCCATGAAGCAAGTGGGGAGTCGTGTTCTGCCTTCTGCCGGGGCCTGAGCTTTCCCCGGAAAATGCTTGTGGACTCACTTGCAGTGCGCTCACGCCGGCACACAGCAAACTGCTTCCAGCCTCAGGCAGGGCTATTTTAGCCGAAGCAGGAATTCTCTACAGAGTTGTTCCTTTGAGTTCGCTGGTTGGCTCTAGGGCTGCCTGCAGGCACACACGGGGCAACGTTACGAGCCTCATAGACAAGAGGCGAGTTGAGAGCTGCCTTCTCCTCAGGCCTGAGTCTCCCTCGATTGTACCTGTGGAACCAGTCCCCAGGCTCTCAACCACTGTCCACTCTAACTGCTTCCTCCTTCAGAGAGGTCGATGGTAGCGAAAGCACGGTTTCCCTACAGTGCAGTTTCTTCGAGTTAGAATGCTAGCGATTAGACTTCCTTGCAAAAGTGGGGCCGCACTGCTAGGTTCGTGGAACAAGTGGGGAGCCGTGTTCTGCCTTCTGCCGGGGCCTGAGTCGCCCTTGGGAAATGGTTTCGGCCTCACTTGCAGTGCGCTCATGCATGCACACGGCAAAAGGCTTCCACCTTCAGGCATGGTTCTTTCAGCCTAAGTAGGAATCCTGTACAAACTTGTTCCTTTGAGTTTGCTGGTTCGCTTTAGGCCTGCCTGCAGGCCCACTCGGGGCAACGGTACGAGCCTCATAGACAAGAGGCGAGTTGAGAGCTGCCTTCTGCTCTGGCCTGTGTCTCCCTCGATTTGAAGTATGGACCCCGTCCCCAGGCTCTCACCCACCGTACACTCTAAATGGCTTCCCCCCTCAGAGAGGACGACGGTAGCTGAAGCACGGTCCCTCTACAGTGTTGTTTCTTCGAGTTACAAAGCCAGCGATAAGACTTCCATGCAAAAGTGGGGCCGCAGAGCTAGCTCCATGAAGCAAGTGGGTACTCGTGTTCCGCCTTGTGCCGGGGCCTGAGCCTCCCCCGGAAAATGCTTGTGGACTCACTTGCAGTGCGCTCACGCCTGCACACTGCAAAATGCTTCCAGCCTCAGGCAGGGCTATTTTAGCCGAAGCAGGAATTCTCTACAGAGCTGTTCCTTTGAGTTCGCTGGTTGGCTCTAGGCCTGCCTGCAGGCACACACGGGGCAACGTTAAGAGCCCCATAAACGAGAGGCGAGTTGAGAGCTGCCTTCTCCTCAGGCCTGAGTCTCCCTCGATTTTACTTATGGAACCCGTCCCCAGGCTCTCACCCACAGTACACCCTAAACTGCTTCCACCCTCAGAGATGTCCACGGTAGCGAAAGCACGTTTTCCCTACAGTGTTGTTTCTTCGAGTGAGACTGCTAGCGCTTAAGACTTCTTTGCAAAAGTGGGGCCGCAGGGCTAGCTCCATGGAACAAGTGGGGAGTCGTGTTCTGCCTTCTGCCGGGGCCTGAGTCTCACTCGTGAAACGCTTTTGGACTCACGTGCAGTGCGCTCACGCATGCACACCACAAACTGCTTCCAGCCTCAGGCATGGCTCTTTTAGCCTAAGCAGGAATTCTCTACAGAGTTGTTCCTTTTAGATCAGTGGTGGGGTTGAGGCCTGCCTGCAGGCACACATGGGGCAACGGTATCAGCCTCAGAAACAAGAGGTGAATTGAGAGCTGCCCTCCGCACGGGCCTGTTTCTCACTCCATTTCACGTATGGGACCCTCTCCCCGGTCTCTCATACTAGAACACTGTAAAATTACTCCAGCTTCAGGAACGGCGATGTGAAGTAAAGCGCATTAACTCTGCAGCATTGATTCTTGGTGTTCGTAGCCTGGTAAGTAGGCCTCCAGGCACACAGGGTACAGCAGCGCTAATCTCCAAAAACAAGAGGTGAGTCGACAGCAGCCTTCCTTACGGGCCTCCTTCCACTCAGAGTTACGTTTAGGTTCCATTTCTCATGCTTTCACAAAAACACACAATAGATGACGTTCACGCTCAGGAAGGGCGATCTTTGCTGAGGCACGGGTTCTCTCCAGTTTTGTTTGTTGGCGCTGGGGGGATGGCACTTGGGACCACACACACACACGGGAGTGCCGATGTAGGTTCCCGAAACAAGAGTTGAGTCAAGAGGTGCCCTCTGCCCATGCTTATTTCTCCCTCGGAATTCTGCTAGGACTCCTTCCCCAGGTTTGCACTCAAGCACAGTTGAAAATGCTGCCACCCTGTGGAGAGGCGAATGAGCTGAAGCTGGGATTCTTGACCAGCTTCTTTCTGCTAAATCCCTGTGGCGCACTTAGCATTCCTCTGCAAACATGGAGCAGTAGTGTTAGTTTCAGGTAGCAAGAGCTGAGTCGAGAGGTGCCTTCTGGCCCGGACTTCTCCTCCCTCGGTTTGTTCCCCAGGCTCTCACCCACGGTAGCCTGGAAACTGCTTCCTCCCTCAGAGAGGTCGATGGTCGCTAAAGCACGGTTTCTCTACAGTGTTGTTCCTGAAAGAGGTGCCTGGAACTTAGGCCTCCGTGCACACATGCCAGAAGAGTGCTAACTTCTTGAAACTGGATCTGATTCGAGAGGTGCCTTCGAACGAAGCCGTTTCTCACAGAGTGACTTATGTGATCATTTCCCCAGCTATCTGGCCCACACACTGAAAATAGTTCCACCCTCTGTAACAGCGCAGCTAGCTAAAGCACGGTCCCTCTACAGTGCAGTTTCTTCGCGTTACAAAGCGAGCGATAACACGTCCGTGCAAAAGTGGGGCCTCAGTGCTAGCTCCATGAAGCAAGTGGGTAGCCGTGTTCCGCCTTCTGCCGGGGCCTGAGCCTCCCCCGGAAAATGCTTTCGGACTCACTTGCAGTGCGCTCACGCCGGCACACAGCAAACTGCTTCCAGCCTCAGGCAGGGCTATTTTAGCCGAAGCAGGAATTCTCCACAGAGTTGTTCCTTTGAGTTCGCTGGTTGGCTTTAGGCTTGCCTGCAAACACACACGGGGCAACATTATGAGCCCCATAAACAAGAGGCGAGTTGAGAGCTGCCTTCTCCTCAGGCCTGAGTCTCCCTCGATTTTACTTATGGAACCCGTCCCCAGGCTCTCACCCACAGTACACCCTAAACTGCTTCCGCCCTCAGAGATGTCCCCGGTAGCTAAAGCCACGGTTTCTCCACAGTGTTGTTCTTCGAGGGAGTATGCTAGCGATTCGACTTGCATGCAACAGTGGGGCCGCAGTGCTAGCCTCACGAAACGAGTGGGGAGTCGTGCTGTGCCTTCTACCGGGGCCTGAGTCGCACTTCGGAAATGGGTTCGGACTCACTTGCAGTGCGCTCATGCATACACACAGCACAACGCTTCCACCTTCAGGCATGGCTCTTTCAGCCTAAGAAGGAATCCTCTACAAACTTGATCCTTTGAGTTCCCTTGTTCGCTTTAGACCTGCCTGCAGGCACACTCGGGGCAACGGTACGAGCCTCATAAACAAGAGGCGAGTTGAGAGCTGCCTTCTGTTCCGGCCTGTGTCTCCCTCGATTTGAAGTATGGACCCCGTCCCCAGGCTCTCACCCACCGTACACTCTAAATTGCTTCCCCCTCAGAGAGGACGACGGTAGCTGAAGCACGGTCCCTCTACAGTGTTGTTTCTTCGAGTTACAAAGCTAGCGATAAGACTTCCATGCAAAAGTGGGGCCGCACTGCTAGTTCCATGAAGCAAGTGGGGAGTCGTGTTCTGCCTTCTGCCGGGGCCTGAGCTTTCCCCGGAAAATGCTTGTGGACTCACTTGCAGTGCGCTCACGCCGGCACACAGCAAACTGCTTCCAGCCTCAGGCAGGGCTATTTTAGCCGAAGCAGGAATTCTCTACAGAGTTGTTCCTTTGAGTTCGCTGGTTGG
>NW_026991921.1:0-69714 GCF_029215605.1 Mirounga angustirostris
GGAAAACATTCACTATTTGCAAATGACGCGATCCTATAGAGAGAAAACCCTAAAGAGCCCACCAAAAAGCCACTAGAGCTGACAAATGAATTCAGTCCATTGGCAGAATACAAGATCTATAAAATACAGAAATCTGCTGCATGTCTGTACCCTAATAATGAAATAGCAGAAAGAAATTAAGAAGACAGTCCTATATACAATTTTACCAAAAATAATAAAATACCCCAGAATAAACGTAACCAGGGAAGTAAAAGATCTGTACTCTGAAAACGATAAAGCACTGATGAAAGAAACTGAAGACAATAGAAAGAAATGGAAAGACATTCCATGCTCATGGATTAGAAGGACAAATGTTGTTAAAATGTCTATAGGACTCAAAGGAATCTACAGATGGAAAGCCATCCATATCAAAACACCCACAGCAATCTTAACCAGACGAGAACAAACAATCTTAAAATTTGTATGGTACCATAAAAGGCCCCAAATAGACAAAGCAATCTTGAAAGAGAAAAGCGAAGTTGGAGGCCCCACAATTCCAGACTTCAAGTTATATTACAAAGCTGTACCAGGGGCGCCTGGGTGGCTCAGCCACTTAAGTGGCTGCCTTCAGCTCAGGTCATGATCCTGGGGTCCTGGGCTCTAGCCCCGCGTCAGGCTGCCTGCTCAGCAAGGAGCCTGCTTCTCCCTCTCCCTCTTCCTGCTGCTCTCCCTGCTTGTGCGCTCTCTGTCAAATTAAAACAAAACAAAACACAACAAAACAAAGCTGCACTAATCATAACAGTATAGTAGTGCCACAGAAATAGATCAATGGAATGGAATAGAAAACCCATAAATAAACCCACAATTGATGGCCAATTAACCTTCCACAAAGCAGCAAAAAATATCCAGTGGAAAAAAGACAGTATTTTTAACAAAAGGTGTTGGGAAAACTGGACAGCTTCCTGCTATAGAACGAGATTGGACCACTTGCTTAGACCATCCACAAAAATAGATCCTAAATCTGAGACTTGAAACCATAAACATCCAAGAAAAGAGCACAGGCAGTAATTGTTCTGACCTTGGCCATTAGCAACTTTTTTTCTAGATCGGCTCCCTAAGGCAAAGGAAACAAAAACCAAAGAAAACTATTGAGACTACATCAAAATAAAAGGTTAAAAGCTTCTGCACAGCAAAGGAAACAATCAACAAGACTAAAAGCCAATGTATTGAATAGGAGAAGATATTTGCAAGTGACACACATGATAAAGGCTTAGTGTCCAACATATATAAAGAACCTTCAAAACTCAACATCCCAAGAATAAATAATCCATTAAAAAATGGACAGATGACATGAACCGACATTTCTCCAAAGAAGACATCCAGATAGCCAATAGACACATGAAAAGTTGCTCATCATCCCTCAAATCAATATCACAAATCAAGATCACAATGGCATATCACGTCAAACCTTTCAGAATGGCTAAAGTCAAAAACACAAGGAACAACAGGTGTGGGAGACGATGTGGAGAAAGGGGAAGCCTCTTGCACCGTTGGTGAGAATGCAATCTGGTGCATCCAAGGTGGAAAACAGTATGGAGGCTCCTCAAAATTTTAAATATAGAACTATCCTACAATATAGCAATTGTACTACTGGGATTTTACCCCCCAAATGCAAAAATACTAATTCAAATGGATACATGCACCCCATGTTTATAGTAGCGTTGTTTAAAATAGCCAACATAGGAAAGCAGCCCAAATATCCACTTATCCACTGATTGATGAATGGATAAAGAAGTGGTGTGTGTGTATATATATGCTGGAAGAGTATTCAGTCGTAAAAAAAAAAACAAAAAAAAAACCTTCCCATTTTCAAGAAACTGTTTTTATCTAGAGGGCATAATGATAAGTGAAATAAGTCAGAGGACGACAAATGCCATATGATTTCATACACATGTGTAATTTGAGAAACAAAACAAATGAACAAGGAGAAAAAAAAAAAAAAAGACTAAAACCAGAGTCTTAAATATAGAGAACAAACTGATGGTTGCCAGAGAGGAGGTGGTTGGAGAGGTGTGTATAGCAGGAGAAAAGGATTAACAGTGCTTTTATCTTAATGAGCAAAGAGTAATGTATAGAATTGTTGAATTACTATAGTGTACACCTGAAACTAATATACCTCTAGGTGAATTATACTGGAAAAGGAAAAGAAAAGGAAAACGAAAACGAAGAAAGAAAAGGAAAGAAAAAAACAAGAAAGGAACGAAAGATAAGAGAAAAGGAAAGAAAAGAAGTTTTTAGAGGCTCACAAGGATGCATCATGGCTTTCCCCCAGGGCTCAGTGAGAGGCAGCAAATACCCACTTTCCCTGAAGGAAACCTCTTTGCTGGACTGAAAAGCTGCAGCCTGAGGGCAAGGCTTCTATTTTAAAACACATCTTGTAGAGAGAGTGAAGGCCAGCATGCACCAACCTCCTACTTTCACTCTGCCACACTCCAGATGGCCATTATTTCCTAGAAAGGAACTTATGCACATGTGTGGGATCCTGGCTTTTCCAGGTACCACCAGGGGACCTATTGCTTGATCACCTGGCTCGGGTGGCCAGTGGAGATGGATTCATGGGGCGCACAGGAGTGTATCAAACAGAGAAACAGTTCTTAAGTATCATTTCAGTGTACAGCACAGAGGCAGCACCATGAAATTCTAAGATTTTTCATGGAGGAAGCCTATTTGCAAAGCTTAAAAGCTTCAGACTCAGGGACAGGCTTCTCCTTTAACACACACCTAGGCACTGACTATAATCCTCCCCAGAAACTGGGAAGGCCAGGTTTGCCAACTTTGTTCTCTCCCTCTGCCCCACCTCAGGTTGTACGTGTCTCCATACATGAAAGGAGTTTCTTCACGTGTCTCACACCCACGCTTTTGTGTCTGGTGGCCAACAGGACTCATGTGTATGTGTTCAACACGACAGTAGCAAACCAAGAAACAGTTCTTACCTGGCTCCTTCCCCTGCCCCCAGGGCTCAGTGCAGATGCAGCAGAGTGAAAGCCAATGTCCCAGTCTTCCCCTGAAAGAGATATATTTGCATCCTTCAAAAGCTGCTGCCACATTACAATCAGCCCGCATCTAAGAGCCAAGATGCTCACCCTTGCAGCACCGAGAGGCTTGGGCACATACTCAACTATGGAAAAAAAAAAGTTGTTTGGATAATCACAGGTTTTTGAGATAACCAAGAGCAAGGGCAGGATTCAGTAATAAGAGTCCTCTCTACAGGGCTACTAATTGCAGACCACGAGAGGTGAGTGTTTTATATACAAATAAAAAAAAAAAAGAGGAAGAAGAAGAAGAGGACGAAAAAAGAAAAAGAATGAAAATGAGGGAAGATAGCTAAAGAACTTAAAGAAGATCACAACACCAGCTGGACTAATAATCACATTAAAGGGGAGAGAGAGAGAGAAAAGGGTCGTAACGTTTATTTGAAGAAATAGTCACTAAAATTTTCCTAACCTAGGGGAGACAATAGGTATCCGATCCAGGAACCCCAGAGTGTTCCAAATAACATAAATCCAAAGACCCCAGACCAAGATATATTGTTATTGAAATGTCAAAAATTAAGCACAAAGGAAACATCTTAAAATCAGCAAGGGAAAAACAACTTGTTAAGAACAAGGGAACCCCCATAAGATTATTAACAGATTTTTTTTCTTTTTTTGGAAGAAACTTGCAGGCCAGAAGGGAGTGGCACAATATACTCAACGTGCTGAAAGGAAAAAAAAAAAAAAAAAAGCCAAAGACGAATATTCTACTCGGCAAAGTTGTCAATCACAATAAAGGAGCAAAACCAGTAAAGAAGCAAAAGCTAAAGCAGTTCATCACCATTAGACCTGACTTACAAGAAATGATAAAAGGATATCTGTAAGCGGAGAGAAAAAAACACTATTTAGTAGCACAAAAACGTATAAAAGTATAAATCTCACTGATAAATTTAAAAACATAGTTACTTTAGAATAGTCTAATGATGGCCTGGGTGGTAGGTTAATCACCTATAAATCAATATGAAGGTTAAAAGACAGAGTAAAAAAAACTATAACTATACTAAGTTATTAATGGATTCACAAGAAGAAATGTAAATTGATATAAAACCTAAATGGGAGAATAAAAATATATCTTTAGAATGCATTGAAATATGGATTGTTATCAGCTTAAAATACACTGTTATAACTCTAATATGGTTTATGTAGTTCTCATGGTAACCACAAAGCAAAAACGTATAGTAAATATACAAAACATACAAAGACCTACGATTTCCAACTAAGAAAATCAACAAATTATAAGGGAAGAGAGCAAGAGAAAAAGGGCAAAAGAAATTGTAAAGCAGCTGGAAAATAATAAACCTAGTGGCAATAAGTCCATATTTATCATATGATCATAAAATTACCATATTATCATAGAGTGGCTGAATGGATTAAAAAACACCAATTATTTGCTGCCTACCTGAGGTCCACTTCAGATACAAGCAAACACAGACGGAAAGTGAAAGGACTGAATAGGGTGTTCATTACGAATGGACACCAAAAGAAAGCGGCGTTAATTATACTTAGACCAATTAGACTTAAAGACGTGCTGTGATAAGACAAATAAGGGAATTATATAATGTTAGCGGTGTCAATCCAACAAGGGGATGTAATATTTGTAAATATTTATGCCCCCAACAGAGAAGAACCTATTACGTAATGCAAGAGTTATAGTCAATGGAGAAATAGACATTAGTACAAAGATAGCAGGGGACTTCACTATTTCTACTTCTTCAATGGATAGATCATCCAGACAGGAAAATACCATGGAAACATTGGAATTTGACCACACATTAGACCAGATGGCCTTAGACATTTACAGAGCATTCCACCAAAAACAACATTGTTTTTCTTTTGTTTTGAAACGTATTTTGACTTGCCATTTATTTAGGCCACTGCTTGTGCAATAGTGTGTTGTTTAGTATTTACATAGTTAATATTGAGTGTTTAGATTGTAGGTTTTCCAGCTCTGTTTTATATTTGATCGTTAGTTGTGTACCCTTGTAGTTGGAGAATATACTTAGTATGATTTCCGTCTTCTTAAATTGTAATATTTGTGGTGTCTCTTTAGGTGATTTAACCAGGTAATTCTTCTGTGTGTTTTTGAAGAAAATGTGTATTCTATTTTTCCTGGATGAAATTGTTTATATATATCCTTTAGAACCAAGTATTCTTCAAGTAAAAAACGTTCTTGTTGCAAAAAAGTGACTGAGGGTACTTTTTAAAAATAAAGCATATCAGGGGAGGTGTGTGAGGGGGATAGGTGAAGTAAGTGGAGAGGAAAGAGGATTCAGGAATCATGAATTCCTTAATTCACGAAAGGAATCTTTATATATGATTGGTGGTGATGTTAATTGGGGCAGCCGTTATGAAAAGCAGCGTGGAGTTTCCTCAAAAACCTAAAACTATCCTAGTATCCAGCCATCCTACTCCTATGAATATATCCAGTGGAAAGGCAAAAACGATTTCAGAAATATCTCCATTCCCATGTTCGCTGCAGCATGAGTCACTATGGTCAAGCTATGGAAATAACCGTAATGCCCTTCAACAGGTAAATGGATAAAGAAATTAGGGGCATTTATACAATGAAATATCATTCAGTCATAAAAGTTGCGTTGTTTATGTTCTCTTGAATTTCAATGAAGTTCCGTAACTATTTTGAATTCCTTTTCATTTGTCTCCTCTGACTGGAGACAAATGAAAAAGACTCAAGAGAGCGAAATAAAACAGAGAGAAGCAGTACGCCTGCTAGAGAATTTAAAGCAATGGTCATAAACTCACTACACTTGAGAAAATGGTGGAGGATGTAAGACCCTCCACAAAGACATAGAAAACATAAACAAGAACCCATCAAAGATGAAGAATTTCATAACTAAAATTAAAAATACCTGAGGTGGCTAAGAGTCTCTTATGGTTTTTCTCCTCCTCTAATGACTTGCCACTCTGGTTTCCCTCCCTTCCCCTATGGTCCTCTGCCCTGTTTCACATATGAGTGAAACCATATGATAATTGTCTTTCTCTGATTGACTTATTTCCCTTAGCATATTACCCTCCAGTTCCATCCATGTTGTTTTAAAAGAGGAGCAATCATCCTTGCGGATGGCTATTATTCCATTGTGTCTTCTTTATGCATTCATCTATCAATGGACATCTTGGCTCTTTCCACAGTTTGGCTATTGTGGACACTGGTGCTATGAACATTGGAGTGCAGGCGCCCCTTCCGATCACTACATTTGTATCTTTGGGGTAAATACCTAGTACTGTAATTTCTGGGTCATAGGGTAGCTCTCTTTTGTTGCCAGAGAGGCAGTGGGTGGGGGCATGGGGTAATTGGTGATGGGCATTAAGGAGGGCACGTGATGTGATGAGCACTGGGTGTTCTATGCAACTGATCAATTGTTGAACACTCTATCGGAAACTGGGGATGTCCTATAAGTTGGCTACTTGAATTTAAATTTAAAAACATACATACTTGGGGGGAGGTGCTTTTATGTATGACTTGTGAATGTTGGCAAAACAAAACCAAAAAATACGGCTGTGGACAATTAAAAGTCTTTATTGTTACCTGACCTATATTTGTAAATTATAATACTATATTATATAGAGAATAAATAAAAATAGTTCTCACATGAGAATATTGTAAATAGCATTTGCAATGGAATATCTTGAGAAATATGAAGAGTCAATCAGAGTAAAGGATTAGCTTTTAAGTACAGTATGTCTTTCAGTGCTACTGAGAGAAAGTCCAAACTTCTGTGAAGACAAAGAAAGTCCCATAGTCCTTGGTGTGGTCCAGGAAGTGCAGTAAGGTTTAGACCGGGGGGAGTCAACCACGAAGGAGCTGTCTGCTGTGTCTAGCAAGTGAAGATGGAAGAACCCAGTCCAGGGGGGGCCATTCTTGCATCCACTGGCCACCATGACCCGCAGATAGAAGCTGAGGTGGAGGCACAAAGCCTGGCAGGTGGGAGGCCTGGGTGCAGGGGAGGGAAGAGCACTGCTTTAAGACCCAGGCCCACTCCTAGGGAAGGGACCAAGAGGGCTTGGCTCTTGGTCTCCAGGCAGGTTAAGAAAAGCTCCTTGTGATGTAGTGAATCTCATCATCTGTTCCAGGGACTGGAGGTCTTTGAGCATCTCCATCATCTGCTCTTCTTGTTTGGATCTTTTGGATCTCTCTCCCTTCAGTTCTTGAACCAGAGAATTTAGTTCCTGCATCAGCATCATGTTGGTCCTCTTCCCCTTTTTGTAAGAAGCTGCAAGGCTGGGGAAATCGAATGACTCTTTCTCCAGTCTGCCATTCTCTAGAGATGATGCAATTCCCGCATGCTCTTCCTCCGCTACAAAAAGCTTGTCAATGAGTTGGCATTTCTCCTCAATCCCTGCAGCCAGTGCTTCTGCCAGCTGCTTTTCACGTCTCGCATAAAGGTGACTTCTAACTGACTGAACAAGTCTGACTGTAAATAATAGGCCCACCAAGAGGCCAATGACAGGCAGACATAGCAGTGTCTCCCACTGCAGGTTTTGGAAAATAAGTCTTGGACTCGGGCCACTTGGCAGCAGCTTCACCGTCATCTCACCCAGCTGCCCAAGGATCAGCTCAAAGCCATGCTCCAGAGAGGATGGCAGCACATCCATGGTACTGCTCTACCACAGGACAAATCCCGGTCACCACGGATCCGGTAGCCACAATACACCGTAGAGAACACCTCAACATTCCGCCTGGAACCCAACCAGCAACTGGCATTCTGATATGGTCAGATATATGGCAGGGCTTGGGGGGCAGGGCGAGGTTTATATGCTTGTCTCTTAGACAGTCATTATTTCCCTCTTTCTTATTTTTATCCATGTAAACCTAAAATACAGTGGAATGTGCCCCCAGAAATACATTCGATGGAATAAGTAGTAGACTAGAGGAAACAGAAGAAAGGATCAGTGATCTGAAAGACAGAATGATGTAAAGCAATCAAGCTGCACAGTAGTGAGAAAAAATAATGATAAAAAGGAAAAGAGACCTTGAGACGTCAGTGACGCCATCGGGGATCATTATAGGGATTCAAGAAGGAGAAGAGAGCAGGAGGGAGGCAGAAAACTTATTTGAATAAATAATGGCGGAAAATTTCCTGAATCTGGAGAAGCAAACAGAAATCCAGATCCGGGAGGCACTGGGAGCCCCCAACAAAATCTTCCCAAGGCAGTCCACCACAAAATGCCTAGGAATTAAAATGGTGAGAAAGTACTGAAAAAGGAGAATTTTAAAAGCAGCAAGAGAAAAGAAAACAGTTACATACCAGGGGTCTGCTATAAGGCGACCTGCAGATTTTTCAGCAGAAACTTTGCAGGCCAGAAGAGAGTGGCATGATCTGTTCAAAGCACAGAAAGAAAAAACAAAAACCAAACACACACACACACAAAACAAAGAGCCAAGAACACTCTCTCCAACAAGGCTATCACTCAGAATAGAAGGAGAGAGAGCTGCCCAAACAAAAGCTCAAGGAATTCATGATTACTAAACCGTCGGTACAGGAAATGTTAAAGGAGACTCTTTGAGTGGAAAGGAAAGACCTTAAGTAGGAGTCAGAAAAGGAGGAAGCACAAAAGCAGTAAAATGAAATCTACCTATAAAAATCAGTCACGGGATGCATACAATAAAAAAATGGAGAGTATGATACCATATACGTGAAACGTAGATCGCCGAAGGGTAAAGAGTGGGTTCCAGCTTAAGCAACCATCAACTTAACATACACTGCTATATGCATAGGATGTTATATATAAACAGAAGGGTAACCACAAATCAAAAACTGGTAATAGGTATGCAAAAAATAAGCAGAAAGGAATCTCAGTATATCCTAAAGAAAGCAAGCAAACCATGAGAGAAAGGAGCAAGAGAAGAAAGAAATAGAGAAGAACTACAAAGACAACCATAAACCAAATAAGAAAGTGGCAATAAATACCCATATATCAATAATTACTTTGAAGGGAAGTGGACTAAACACTTCAATCAAAAGCCATAGGGTGCCAGAATGGAGAAAAAAGTAAGACCCAGCTATATCCTGCACACCAGAGACTGATTTCAGACCTATAGGCAGGTGCAAATTGAAAGTGAAGGGAAGGAAAAGCATTTATCATGTAAGCAGAAGTGAAAAGAAAGCCAGGGTAAAAATACTTATATCAGACCAAATAGACTTTAAGACAGACTGTAACAAGACACGAGGAAGTACACTATATAACCCGAAAGCAAACAATCAACAAGAACATTGAAAAGTTGTAAATATTTAGGCACCCAATGCGGGGACACCCAAATACATAAAGCAGCTATTAAAAACAAAGAAAGTAATCAAGAGTAATACAGTAAGAGTAGGGGACTTTAACACCCCAGGTACACCAATGGATAGATCATCTAGATAGAAAATCAAGGGGGACCCTGTGGCTTGGAATGACATATTGGACCAGATGGATCTAATAGATATATTTGAACATTTATCCTGACAGCAAAATACGCATTCTTCTCAAGGACACATAGAACATTCTCCAAAACAGACCACATATTAGGCCACAAAGCAAGTCTCACCAAATTCAAACAAATGGAAGTCATATCATGCATCCTTTCCAACAACAACGTTATGAAACTAGAAATCAACTACAAGAAAAAATCGGGAAAGAACACCATTCCATGGAGGTTAAAGAACATGTACAAAACAATGAATGGGCCCATCAATAACTCAAAGAGGAATTAAAAAATACACGGAGACAAATGAAAATGAAAACACAACGGCCCCAAATCTTTGGGATGCTGCCAAAGTTACACTAAGAGGCAACTTTATACTAACACAGGCCTACCTCAAGAAGCCAGAAAAATCTCAAAGGAACAACCAAACCTTACACCTAAAGGAGCTACAAGAACAACAAAACCCAAAACCACTAGGAGGAAGGAAATAATAAAGACTAGAGCACACATAAATCAAATAGAGTCTAAAAACACAATAGAACACAGCAGTGAAACCGGGAGGGGGTCCTTAAAAAGATCAACGAAATTGATAAGTCTTTCGGCAGACTTATCAAAAAAAGAAGAGGGGGGATCAAAAAAACAAAATCAGAATTGAAAGGGGAAATAAGAACAGACACCACAGAAATAGAAAGGATTACAAGAGAATATGAGAAAAACTACCTGCTAAGAATCTGGACAACCTAGAAGAAATGGAAAATCTGACGAAACATTTAACCTCCCGAAACTGAATCAGCAAGAAATAAAGGATTTGAACAGGTCAATTAGCAGCAATGATAATTGCATCAGTAATCAGAACACTGCCAACAAATACAAGTCCAGAACCAGAGGTCTTCAAAGGTGAATTCTACCACATAGTCAAAGAGTAAATATCGATTCTTCTCCAACTCTTCTGAAAATTAGAAAAGAAAACTTTCAAATTCATTCTATGAGACCAACCAGCCTTACTCTGATACCAAACCTAGAGACACACACTATAAAAAAAGGAGAACGACAGGCCCGTATCTCGGATAAACAGACATACAAAAATCCTCAATAAAATATTAGCAAACCCAATCCAACAATACATTAAAAAATCACTCACCACCGTCAAGTAAGACTTATTCCTGGGATGCAGGGTGGTTCAATATTCACAAATCAATGCATCACATCAACCAGAGAAAGGATAAAAACCATATGATCATTTCATAGATGCAGACAAAACAGTTTACAAGTACAACATCCACTCACGATAAAAACCCTCAGCAAGGCAGGTTTACAGGGAACATTCGTCAACATCCTAGAGGCCATTTATGAAAAATCCACAGCTAACATCCTAGTCAATGGTGAAAAACTGAGAACTTTTCCTCTAAGGTCGGGAACAAGACAAGGAGGCTCCTCTCGCTACTTTGACTCAGCACAGTCCTGGAAGTTCTAGCCACAAGAAGAAGAAAATAAAAGGCATCCCAGTTGGCAAAGAAGGAAAACATTCACTATTTGCAAATGACGCGATCCTATAGAGAGAAAACCCTAAAGAGCCCACCAAAAAGCCACTAGAGCTGACAAATGAATTCAGTCCATTGGCAGAATACAAGATCTATAAAATACAGAAATCTGCTGCATGTCTGTACCCTAATAATGAAATAGCAGAAAGAAATTAAGAAGACAGTCCTATATACAATTTTACCAAAACTAATAAAATACCCCAGAATAAACGTAACCAGGGAAGTAAAAGATCTGTACTCTGAAAACGATAAAGCACTGATGAAAGAAACTGAAGACAATAGAAAGAAATGGAAAGACATTCCATGCTCATGGATTAGAAGGACAAATGTTGTTAAAATGTCTATAGGACTCAAAGGAATCTACAGATGGAAAGCCATCCATATCAAAACACCCACAGCAATCTTAACCAGACGAGAACAAACAATCTTAAAATTTGTATGGTACCATAAAAGGCCCCAAATAGACAAAGCAATCTTGAAAGAGAAAAGCGAAGTTGGAGGCCCCACAATTCCAGACTTCAAGTTATATTACAAAGCTGTACCAGGGGCGCCTGGGTGGCTCAGCCACTTAAGTGGCTGCCTTCAGCTCAGGTCATGATCCTGGGGTCCTGGGCTCTAGCCCCGCGTCAGGCTGCCTGCTCAGCAAGGAGCCTGCTTCTCCCTCTCCCTCTTCCTGCTGCTCTCCCTGCTTGTGCGCTCTCTGTCAAATTAAAACAAAACAAAACACAACAAAACAAAGCTGCACTAATCATAACAGTATAGTAGTGCCACAGAAATAGATCAATGGAATGGAATAGAAAACCCATAAATAAACCCACAATTGATGGCCAATTAACCTTCCACAAAGCAGCAAAAAATATCCAGTGGAAAAAAGACAGTATTTTTAACAAAAGGTGTTGGGAAAACTGGACAGCTTCCTGCTATAGAACGAGATTGGACCACTTGCTTAGACCATCCACAAAAATAGATCCTAAATCTGAGACTTGAAACCATAAACATCCAAGAAAAGAGCACAGGCAGTAATTGTTCTGACCTTGGCCATTAGCAACTTTTTTTCTAGATCGGCTCCCTAAGGCAAAGGAAACAAAAACCAAAGAAAACTATTGAGACTACATCAAAATAAAAGGTTAAAAGCTTCTGCACAGCAAAGGAAACAATCAACAAGACTAAAAGCCAATGTATTGAATAGGAGAAGATATTTGCAAGTGACACACATGATAAAGGCTTAGTGTCCAACATATATAAAGAACCTTCAAAACTCAACATCCCAAGAATAAATAATCCATTAAAAAATGGACAGATGACATGAACCGACATTTCTCCAAAGAAGACATCCAGATAGCCAATAGACACATGAAAAGTTGCTCATCATCCCTCAAATCAATATCACAAATCAAGATCACAATGGCATATCACGTCAAACCTTTCAGAATGGCTAAAGTCAAAAACACAAGGAACAACAGGTGTGGGAGACGATGTGGAGAAAGGGGAAGCCTCTTGCACCGTTGGTGAGAATGCAATCTGGTGCATCCAAGGTGGAAAACAGTATGGAGGCTCCTCAAAATTTTAAATATAGAACTATCCTACAATATAGCAATTGTACTACTGGGATTTTACCCCCCAAATGCAAAAATACTAATTCAAATGGATACATGCACCCCATGTTTATAGTAGCGTTGTTTAAAATAGCCAACATAGGAAAGCAGCCCAAATATCCACTTATCCACTGATTGATGAATGGATAAAGAAGTGGTGTGTGTGTATATATATGCTGGAAGAGTATTCAGTCGTAAAAAAAAAAACAAAAAAAAAACCTTCCCATTTTCAAGAAACTGTTTTTATCTAGAGGGCATAATGATAAGTGAAATAAGTCAGAGGACGACAAATGCCATATGATTTCATACACATGTGTAATTTGAGAAACAAAACAAATGAACAAGGA
This sequence comes from Mirounga angustirostris, assembly GCF_029215605.1. Lineage (NCBI taxonomy): Eukaryota > Metazoa > Chordata > Mammalia > Carnivora > Phocidae > Mirounga > Mirounga angustirostris. The sequence continues at coordinate 12,976 of NW_026991921.1, forward strand.
GAAAAAAAAAAAAAAGACTAAAACCAGAGTCTTAAATATAGAGAACAAACTGATGGTTGCCAGAGAGGAGGTGGTTGGAGAGGTGTGTATAGCAGGAGAAAAGGATTAACAGTGCTTTTATCTTAATGAGCAAAGAGTAATGTATAGAATTGTTGAATTACTATAGTGTACACCTGAAACTAATATACCTCTAGGTGAATTATACTGGAAAAGGAAAAGAAAAGGAAAACGAAAACGAAGAAAGAAAAGGAAAGAAAAAAACAAGAAAGGAACGAAAGATAAGAGAAAAGGAAAGAAAAGAAGTTTTTAGAGGCTCACAAGGATGCATCATGGCTTTCCCCCAGGGCTCAGTGAGAGGCAGCAAATACCCACTTTCCCTGAAGGAAACCTCTTTGCTGGACTGAAAAGCTGCAGCCTGAGGGCAAGGCTTCTATTTTAAAACACATCTTGTAGAGAGAGTGAAGGCCAGCATGCACCAACCTCCTACTTTCACTCTGCCACACTCCAGATGGCCATTATTTCCTAGAAAGGAACTTATGCACATGTGTGGGATCCTGGCTTTTCCAGGTACCACCAGGGGACCTATTGCTTGATCACCTGGCTCGGGTGGCCAGTGGAGATGGATTCATGGGGCGCACAGGAGTGTATCAAACAGAGAAACAGTTCTTAAGTATCATTTCAGTGTACAGCACAGAGGCAGCACCATGAAATTCTAAGATTTTTCATGGAGGAAGCCTATTTGCAAAGCTTAAAAGCTTCAGACTCAGGGACAGGCTTCTCCTTTAACACACACCTAGGCACTGACTATAATCCTCCCCAGAAACTGGGAAGGCCAGGTTTGCCAACTTTGTTCTCTCCCTCTGCCCCACCTCAGGTTGTACGTGTCTCCATACATGAAAGGAGTTTCTTCACGTGTCTCACACCCACGCTTTTGTGTCTGGTGGCCAACAGGACTCATGTGTATGTGTTCAACACGACAGTAGCAAACCAAGAAACAGTTCTTACCTGGCTCCTTCCCCTGCCCCCAGGGCTCAGTGCAGATGCAGCAGAGTGAAAGCCAATGTCCCAGTCTTCCCCTGAAAGAGATATATTTGCATCCTTCAAAAGCTGCTGCCACATTACAATCAGCCCGCATCTAAGAGCCAAGATGCTCACCCTTGCAGCACCGAGAGGCTTGGGCACATACTCAACTATGGAAAAAAAAAAGTTGTTTGGATAATCACAGGTTTTTGAGATAACCAAGAGCAAGGGCAGGATTCAGTAATAAGAGTCCTCTCTACAGGGCTACTAATTGCAGACCACGAGAGGTGAGTGTTTTATATACAAATAAAAAAAAAAAAGAGGAAGAAGAAGAAGAGGACGAAAAAAGAAAAAGAATGAAAATGAGGGAAGATAGCTAAAGAACTTAAAGAAGATCACAACACCAGCTGGACTAATAATCACATTAAAGGGGAGAGAGAGAGAGAAAAGGGTCGTAACGTTTATTTGAAGAAATAGTCACTAAAATTTTCCTAACCTAGGGGAGACAATAGGTATCCGATCCAGGAACCCCAGAGTGTTCCAAATAACATAAATCCAAAGACCCCAGACCAAGATATATTGTTATTGAAATGTCAAAAATTAAGCACAAAGGAAACATCTTAAAATCAGCAAGGGAAAAACAACTTGTTAAGAACAAGGGAACCCCCATAAGATTATTAACAGATTTTTTTTCTTTTTTTGGAAGAAACTTGCAGGCCAGAAGGGAGTGGCACAATATACTCAACGTGCTGAAAGGAAAAAAAAAAAAAAAAAAGCCAAAGACGAATATTCTACTCGGCAAAGTTGTCAATCACAATAAAGGAGCAAAACCAGTAAAGAAGCAAAAGCTAAAGCAGTTCATCACCATTAGACCTGACTTACAAGAAATGATAAAAGGATATCTGTAAGCGGAGAGAAAAAAACACTATTTAGTAGCACAAAAACGTATAAAAGTATAAATCTCACTGATAAATTTAAAAACATAGTTACTTTAGAATAGTCTAATGATGGCCTGGGTGGTAGGTTAATCACCTATAAATCAATATGAAGGTTAAAAGACAGAGTAAAAAAAACTATAACTATACTAAGTTATTAATGGATTCACAAGAAGAAATGTAAATTGATATAAAACCTAAATGGGAGAATAAAAATATATCTTTAGAATGCATTGAAATATGGATTGTTATCAGCTTAAAATACACTGTTATAACTCTAATATGGTTTATGTAGTTCTCATGGTAACCACAAAGCAAAAACGTATAGTAAATATACAAAACATACAAAGACCTACGATTTCCAACTAAGAAAATCAACAAATTATAAGGGAAGAGAGCAAGAGAAAAAGGGCAAAAGAAATTGTAAAGCAGCTGGAAAATAATAAACCTAGTGGCAATAAGTCCATATTTATCATATGATCATAAAATTACCATATTATCATAGAGTGGCTGAATGGATTAAAAAACACCAATTATTTGCTGCCTACCTGAGGTCCACTTCAGATACAAGCAAACACAGACGGAAAGTGAAAGGACTGAATAGGGTGTTCATTACGAATGGACACCAAAAGAAAGCGGCGTTAATTATACTTAGACCAATTAGACTTAAAGACGTGCTGTGATAAGACAAATAAGGGAATTATATAATGTTAGCGGTGTCAATCCAACAAGGGGATGTAATATTTGTAAATATTTATGCCCCCAACAGAGAAGAACCTATTACGTAATGCAAGAGTTATAGTCAATGGAGAAATAGACATTAGTACAAAGATAGCAGGGGACTTCACTATTTCTACTTCTTCAATGGATAGATCATCCAGACAGGAAAATACCATGGAAACATTGGAATTTGACCACACATTAGACCAGATGGCCTTAGACATTTACAGAGCATTCCACCAAAAACAACATTGTTTTTCTTTTGTTTTGAAACGTATTTTGACTTGCCATTTATTTAGGCCACTGCTTGTGCAATAGTGTGTTGTTTAGTATTTACATAGTTAATATTGAGTGTTTAGATTGTAGGTTTTCCAGCTCTGTTTTATATTTGATCGTTAGTTGTGTACCCTTGTAGTTGGAGAATATACTTAGTATGATTTCCGTCTTCTTAAATTGTAATATTTGTGGTGTCTCTTTAGGTGATTTAACCAGGTAATTCTTCTGTGTGTTTTTGAAGAAAATGTGTATTCTATTTTTCCTGGATGAAATTGTTTATATATATCCTTTAGAACCAAGTATTCTTCAAGTAAAAAACGTTCTTGTTGCAAAAAAGTGACTGAGGGTACTTTTTAAAAATAAAGCATATCAGGGGAGGTGTGTGAGGGGGATAGGTGAAGTAAGTGGAGAGGAAAGAGGATTCAGGAATCATGAATTCCTTAATTCACGAAAGGAATCTTTATATATGATTGGTGGTGATGTTAATTGGGGCAGCCGTTATGAAAAGCAGCGTGGAGTTTCCTCAAAAACCTAAAACTATCCTAGTATCCAGCCATCCTACTCCTATGAATATATCCAGTGGAAAGGCAAAAACGATTTCAGAAATATCTCCATTCCCATGTTCGCTGCAGCATGAGTCACTATGGTCAAGCTATGGAAATAACCGTAATGCCCTTCAACAGGTAAATGGATAAAGAAATTAGGGGCATTTATACAATGAAATATCATTCAGTCATAAAAGTTGCGTTGTTTATGTTCTCTTGAATTTCAATGAAGTTCCGTAACTATTTTGAATTCCTTTTCATTTGTCTCCTCTGACTGGAGACAAATGAAAAAGACTCAAGAGAGCGAAATAAAACAGAGAGAAGCAGTACGCCTGCTAGAGAATTTAAAGCAATGGTCATAAACTCACTACACTTGAGAAAATGGTGGAGGATGTAAGACCCTCCACAAAGACATAGAAAACATAAACAAGAACCCATCAAAGATGAAGAATTTCATAACTAAAATTAAAAATACCTGAGGTGGCTAAGAGTCTCTTATGGTTTTTCTCCTCCTCTAATGACTTGCCACTCTGGTTTCCCTCCCTTCCCCTATGGTCCTCTGCCCTGTTTCACATATGAGTGAAACCATATGATAATTGTCTTTCTCTGATTGACTTATTTCCCTTAGCATATTACCCTCCAGTTCCATCCATGTTGTTTTAAAAGAGGAGCAATCATCCTTGCGGATGGCTATTATTCCATTGTGTCTTCTTTATGCATTCATCTATCAATGGACATCTTGGCTCTTTCCACAGTTTGGCTATTGTGGACACTGGTGCTATGAACATTGGAGTGCAGGCGCCCCTTCCGATCACTACATTTGTATCTTTGGGGTAAATACCTAGTACTGTAATTTCTGGGTCATAGGGTAGCTCTCTTTTGTTGCCAGAGAGGCAGTGGGTGGGGGCATGGGGTAATTGGTGATGGGCATTAAGGAGGGCACGTGATGTGATGAGCACTGGGTGTTCTATGCAACTGATCAATTGTTGAACACTCTATCGGAAACTGGGGATGTCCTATAAGTTGGCTACTTGAATTTAAATTTAAAAACATACATACTTGGGGGGAGGTGCTTTTATGTATGACTTGTGAATGTTGGCAAAACAAAACCAAAAAATACGGCTGTGGACAATTAAAAGTCTTTATTGTTACCTGACCTATATTTGTAAATTATAATACTATATTATATAGAGAATAAATAAAAATAGTTCTCACATGAGAATATTGTAAATAGCATTTGCAATGGAATATCTTGAGAAATATGAAGAGTCAATCAGAGTAAAGGATTAGCTTTTAAGTACAGTATGTCTTTCAGTGCTACTGAGAGAAAGTCCAAACTTCTGTGAAGACAAAGAAAGTCCCATAGTCCTTGGTGTGGTCCAGGAAGTGCAGTAAGGTTTAGACCGGGGGGAGTCAACCACGAAGGAGCTGTCTGCTGTGTCTAGCAAGTGAAGATGGAAGAACCCAGTCCAGGGGGGGCCATTCTTGCATCCACTGGCCACCATGACCCGCAGATAGAAGCTGAGGTGGAGGCACAAAGCCTGGCAGGTGGGAGGCCTGGGTGCAGGGGAGGGAAGAGCACTGCTTTAAGACCCAGGCCCACTCCTAGGGAAGGGACCAAGAGGGCTTGGCTCTTGGTCTCCAGGCAGGTTAAGAAAAGCTCCTTGTGATGTAGTGAATCTCATCATCTGTTCCAGGGACTGGAGGTCTTTGAGCATCTCCATCATCTGCTCTTCTTGTTTGGATCTTTTGGATCTCTCTCCCTTCAGTTCTTGAACCAGAGAATTTAGTTCCTGCATCAGCATCATGTTGGTCCTCTTCCCCTTTTTGTAAGAAGCTGCAAGGCTGGGGAAATCGAATGACTCTTTCTCCAGTCTGCCATTCTCTAGAGATGATGCAATTCCCGCATGCTCTTCCTCCGCTACAAAAAGCTTGTCAATGAGTTGGCATTTCTCCTCAATCCCTGCAGCCAGTGCTTCTGCCAGCTGCTTTTCACGTCTCGCATAAAGGTGACTTCTAACTGACTGAACAAGTCTGACTGTAAATAATAGGCCCACCAAGAGGCCAATGACAGGCAGACATAGCAGTGTCTCCCACTGCAGGTTTTGGAAAATAAGTCTTGGACTCGGGCCACTTGGCAGCAGCTTCACCGTCATCTCACCCAGCTGCCCAAGGATCAGCTCAAAGCCATGCTCCAGAGAGGATGGCAGCACATCCATGGTACTGCTCTACCACAGGACAAATCCCGGTCACCACGGATCCGGTAGCCACAATACACCGTAGAGAACACCTCAACATTCCGCCTGGAACCCAACCAGCAACTGGCATTCTGATATGGTCAGATATATGGCAGGGCTTGGGGGGCAGGGCGAGGTTTATATGCTTGTCTCTTAGACAGTCATTATTTCCCTCTTTCTTATTTTTATCCATGTAAACCTAAAATACAGTGGAATGTGCCCCCAGAAATACATTCGATGGAATAAGTAGTAGACTAGAGGAAACAGAAGAAAGGATCAGTGATCTGAAAGACAGAATGATGTAAAGCAATCAAGCTGCACAGTAGTGAGAAAAAATAATGATAAAAAGGAAAAGAGACCTTGAGACGTCAGTGACGCCATCGGGGATCATTATAGGGATTCAAGAAGGAGAAGAGAGCAGGAGGGAGGCAGAAAACTTATTTGAATAAATAATGGCGGAAAATTTCCTGAATCTGGAGAAGCAAACAGAAATCCAGATCCGGGAGGCACTGGGAGCCCCCAACAAAATCTTCCCAAGGCAGTCCACCACAAAATGCCTAGGAATTAAAATGGTGAGAAAGTACTGAAAAAGGAGAATTTTAAAAGCAGCAAGAGAAAAGAAAACAGTTACATACCAGGGGTCTGCTATAAGGCGACCTGCAGATTTTTCAGCAGAAACTTTGCAGGCCAGAAGAGAGTGGCATGATCTGTTCAAAGCACAGAAAGAAAAAACAAAAACCAAACACACACACACACAAAACAAAGAGCCAAGAACACTCTCTCCAACAAGGCTATCACTCAGAATAGAAGGAGAGAGAGCTGCCCAAACAAAAGCTCAAGGAATTCATGATTACTAAACCGTCGGTACAGGAAATGTTAAAGGAGACTCTTTGAGTGGAAAGGAAAGACCTTAAGTAGGAGTCAGAAAAGGAGGAAGCACAAAAGCAGTAAAATGAAATCTACCTATAAAAATCAGTCACGGGATGCATACAATAAAAAAATGGAGAGTATGATACCATATACGTGAAACGTAGATCGCCGAAGGGTAAAGAGTGGGTTCCAGCTTAAGCAACCATCAACTTAACATACACTGCTATATGCATAGGATGTTATATATAAACAGAAGGGTAACCACAAATCAAAAACTGGTAATAGGTATGCAAAAAATAAGCAGAAAGGAATCTCAGTATATCCTAAAGAAAGCAAGCAAACCATGAGAGAAAGGAGCAAGAGAAGAAAGAAATAGAGAAGAACTACAAAGACAACCATAAACCAAATAAGAAAGTGGCAATAAATACCCATATATCAATAATTACTTTGAAGGGAAGTGGACTAAACACTTCAATCAAAAGCCATAGGGTGCCAGAATGGAGAAAAAAGTAAGACCCAGCTATATCCTGCACACCAGAGACTGATTTCAGACCTATAGGCAGGTGCAAATTGAAAGTGAAGGGAAGGAAAAGCATTTATCATGTAAGCAGAAGTGAAAAGAAAGCCAGGGTAAAAATACTTATATCAGACCAAATAGACTTTAAGACAGACTGTAACAAGACACGAGGAAGTACACTATATAACCCGAAAGCAAACAATCAACAAGAACATTGAAAAGTTGTAAATATTTAGGCACCCAATGCGGGGACACCCAAATACATAAAGCAGCTATTAAAAACAAAGAAAGTAATCAAGAGTAATACAATAAGAGTAGGGGACTTTAACACCCCAGGTACACCAATGGATAGATCATCTAGATAGAAAATCAAGGGGGACCCTGTGGCTTGGAATGACATATTGGACCAGATGGATCTAATAGATATATTTGAACATTTATCCTGACAGCAAAATACGCATTCTTCTCAAGGACACATAGAACATTCTCCAAAACAGACCACATATTAGGCCACAAAGCAAGTCTCACCAAATTCAAACAAATGGAAGTCATATCATGCATCCTTTCCAACAACAACGTTATGAAACTAGAAATCAACTACAAGAAAAAATCGGGAAAGAACACCATTCCATGGAGGTTAAAGAACATGTACAAAACAATGAATGGGCCCATCAATAACTCAAAGAGGAATTAAAAAATACACGGAGACAAATGAAAATGAAAACACAACGGCCCCAAATCTTTGGGATGCTGCCAAAGTTACACTAAGAGGCAACTTTATACTAACACAGGCCTACCTCAAGAAGCCAGAAAAATCTCAAAGGAACAACCAAACCTTACACCTAAAGGAGCTACAAGAACAACAAAACCCAAAACCACTAGGAGGAAGGAAATAATAAAGACTAGAGCACACATAAATCAAATAGAGTCTAAAAACACAATAGAACACAGCAGTGAAACCGGGAGGGGGTCCTTAAAAAGATCAACGAAATTGATAAGTCTTTCGGCAGACTTATCAAAAAAAGAAGAGGGGGGATCAAAAAAACAAAATCAGAATTGAAAGGGGAAATAAGAACAGACACCACAGAAATAGAAAGGATTACAAGAGAATATGAGAAAAACTACCTGCTAAGAATCTGGACAACCTAGAAGAAATGGAAAATCTGACGAAACATTTAACCTCCCGAAACTGAATCAGCAAGAAATAAAGGATTTGAACAGGTCAATTAGCAGCAATGATAATTGCATCAGTAATCAGAACACTGCCAACAAATACAAGTCCAGAACCAGAGGTCTTCAAAGGTGAATTCTACCACATAGTCAAAGAGTAAATATCGATTCTTCTCCAACTCTTCTGAAAATTAGAAAAGAAAACTTTCAAATTCATTCTATGAGACCAACCAGCCTTACTCTGATACCAAACCTAGAGACACACACTATAAAAAAAGGAGAACGACAGGCCCGTATCTCGGATAAACAGACATACAAAAATCCTCAATAAAATATTAGCAAACCCAATCCAACAATACATTAAAAAATCACTCACCACCGTCAAGTAAGACTTATTCCTGGGATGCAGGGTGGTTCAATATTCACAAATCAATGCATCACATCAACCAGAGAAAGGATAAAAACCATATGATCATTTCATAGATGCAGACAAAACAGTTTACAAGTACAACATCCACTCACGATAAAAACCCTCAGCAAGGCAGGTTTACAGGGAACATTCGTCAACATCCTAGAGGCCATTTATGAAAAATCCACAGCTAACATCCTAGTCAATGGTGAAAAACTGAGAACTTTTCCTCTAAGGTCGGGAACAAGACAAGGAGGCTCCTCTCGCTACTTTGACTCAGCACAGTCCTGGAAGTTCTAGCCACAAGAAGAAGAAAATAAAAGGCATCCCAGTTGGCAAAGAAGGAAAACATTCACTATTTGCAAATGACGCGATCCTATAGAGAGAAAACCCTAAAGAGCCCACCAAAAAGCCACTAGAGCTGACAAATGAATTCAGTCCATTGGCAGAATACAAGATCTATAAAATACAGAAATCTGCTGCATGTCTGTACCCTAATAATGAAATAGCAGAAAGAAATTAAGAAGACAGTCCTATATACAATTTTACCAAAACTAATAAAATACCCCAGAATAAACGTAACCAGGGAAGTAAAAGATCTGTACTCTGAAAACGATAAAGCACTGATGAAAGAAACTGAAGACAATAGAAAGAAATGGAAAGACATTCCATGCTCATGGATTAGAAGGACAAATGTTGTTAAAATGTCTATAGGACTCAAAGGAATCTACAGATGGAAAGCCATCCATATCAAAACACCCACAGCAATCTTAACCAGACGAGAACAAACAATCTTAAAATTTGTATGGTACCATAAAAGGCCCCAAATAGACAAAGCAATCTTGAAAGAGAAAAGCGAAGTTGGAGGCCCCACAATTCCAGACTTCAAGTTATATTACAAAGCTGTACCAGGGGCGCCTGGGTGGCTCAGCCACTTAAGTGGCTGCCTTCAGCTCAGGTCATGATCCTGGGGTCCTGGGCTCTAGCCCCGCGTCAGGCTGCCTGCTCAGCAAGGAGCCTGCTTCTCCCTCTCCCTCTTCCTGCTGCTCTCCCTGCTTGTGCGCTCTCTGTCAAATTAAAACAAAACAAAACACAACAAAACAAAGCTGCACTAATCATAACAGTATAGTAGTGCCACAGAAATAGATCAATGGAATGGAATAGAAAACCCATAAATAAACCCACAATTGATGGCCAATTAACCTTCCACAAAGCAGCAAAAAATATCCAGTGGAAAAAAGACAGTATTTTTAACAAAAGGTGTTGGGAAAACTGGACAGCTTCCTGCTATAGAACGAGATTGGACCACTTGCTTAGACCATCCACAAAAATAGATCCTAAATCTGAGACTTGAAACCATAAACATCCAAGAAAAGAGCACAGGCAGTAATTGTTCTGACCTTGGCCATTAGCAACTTTTTTTCTAGATCGGCTCCCTAAGGCAAAGGAAACAAAAACCAAAGAAAACTATTGAGACTACATCAAAATAAAAGGTTAAAAGCTTCTGCACAGCAAAGGAAACAATCAACAAGACTAAAAGCCAATGTATTGAATAGGAGAAGATATTTGCAAGTGACACACATGATAAAGGCTTAGTGTCCAACATATATAAAGAACCTTCAAAACTCAACATCCCAAGAATAAATAATCCATTAAAAAATGGACAGATGACATGAACCGACATTTCTCCAAAGAAGACATCCAGATAGCCAATAGACACATGAAAAGTTGCTCATCATCCCTCAAATCAATATCACAAATCAAGATCACAATGGCATATCACGTCAAACCTTTCAGAATGGCTAAAGTCAAAAACACAAGGAACAACAGGTGTGGGAGACGATGTGGAGAAAGGGGAAGCCTCTTGCACCGTTGGTGAGAATGCAATCTGGTGCATCCAAGGTGGAAAACAGTATGGAGGCTCCTCAAAATTTTAAATATAGAACTATCCTACAATATAGCAATTGTACTACTGGGATTTTACCCCCCAAATGCAAAAATACTAATTCAAACGGATACATGCACCCCATGTTTATAGTAGCGTTGTTTACAATAGCCAACATAGGAAAGCAGCCCAAATATCCACTTATCCACTGATTGATGAATGGATAAAGAAGTGGTGTGTGTGTATATATATGCTGGAAGAGTATTCAGTCGTAAAAAAAAAAACAAAAAAAAAACCTTCCCATTTTCAAGAAACTGTTTTTATCTAGAGGGCATAATGATAAGTGAAATAAGTCAGAGGACGACAAATGCCATATGATTTCATACACATGTGTAATTTGAGAAACAAAACAAATGAACAAGGAGAAAAAAAAAAAAAAAGACTAAAACCAGAGTCTTAAATATAGAGAACAAACTGATGGTTGCCAGAGAGGAGGTGGTTGGAGAGGTGTGTATAGCAGGAGAAAAGGATTAACAGTGCTTTTATCTTAATGAGCAAAGAGTAATGTATAGAATTGTTGAATTACTATAGTGTACACCTGAAACTAATATACCTCTAGGTGAATTATACTGGAAAAGGAAAAGAAAAGGAAAACGAAAACGAAGAAAGAAAAGGAAAGAAAAAAACAAGAAAGGAACGAAAGATAAGAGAAAAGGAAAGAAAAGAAGTTTTTAGAGGCTCACAAGGATGCATCATGGCTTTCCCCCAGGGCTCAGTGAGAGGCAGCAAATACCCACTTTCCCTGAAGGAAACCTCTTTGCTGGACTGAAAAGCTGCAGCCTGAGGGCAAGGCTTCTATTTTAAAACACATCTTGTAGAGAGAGTGAAGGCCAGCATGCACCAACCTCCTACTTTCACTCTGCCACACTCCAGATGGCCATTATTTCCTAGAAAGGAACTTATGCACATGTGTGGGATCCTGGCTTTTCCAGGTACCACCAGGGGACCTATTGCTTGATCACCTGGCTCGGGTGGCCAGTGGAGATGGATTCATGGGGCGCACAGGAGTGTATCAAACAGAGAAACAGTTCTTAAGTATCATTTCAGTGTACAGCACAGAGGCAGCACCATGAAATTCTAAGATTTTTCATGGAGGAAGCCTATTTGCAAAGCTTAAAAGCTTCAGACTCAGGGACAGGCTTCTCCTTTAACACACACCTAGGCACTGACTATAATCCTCCCCAGAAACTGGGAAGGCCAGGTTTGCCAACTTTGTTCTCTCCCTCTGCCCCACCTCAGGTTGTACGTGTCTCCATACATGAAAGGAGTTTCTTCACGTGTCTCACACCCACGCTTTTGTGTCTGGTGGCCAACAGGACTCATGTGTATGTGTTCAACACGACAGTAGCAAACCAAGAAACAGTTCTTACCTGGCTCCTTCCCCTGCCCCCAGGGCTCAGTGCAGATGCAGCAGAGTGAAAGCCAATGTCCCAGTCTTCCCCTGAAAGAGATATATTTGCATCCTTCAAAAGCTGCTGCCACATTACAATCAGCCCGCATCTAAGAGCCAAGATGCTCACCCTTGCAGCACCGAGAGGCTTGGGCACATACTCAACTATGGAAAAAAAAAAGTTGTTTGGATAATCACAGGTTTTTGAGATAACCAAGAGCAAGGGCAGGATTCAGTAAAAAGAGTCCTCTCTACAGGGCTACTAATTGCAGACCACGAGAGGTGAGTGTTTTATATACAAATAAAAAAAAAAAAAGAGGAAGAAGAAGAAGAGGACGAAAAAAGAAAAAGAATGAAAATGAGGGAAGATAGCTAAAGAACTTAAAGAAGATCACAACACCAGCTGGACTAATAATCACATTAAAGGGGAGAGAGAGAGAGAAAAGGGTCGTAACGTTTATTTGAAGAAATAGTCACTAAAATTTTCCTAACCTAGGGGAGACAATAGGTATCCGATCCAGGAACCCCAGAGTGTTCCAAATAACATAAATCCAAAGACCCCAGACCAAGATATATTGTTATTGAAATGTCAAAAATTAAGCACAAAGGAAACATCTTAAAATCAGCAAGGGAAAAACAACTTGTTAAGAACAAGGGAACCCCCATAAGATTATTAACAGATTTTTTTTCTTTTTTTGGAAGAAACTTGCAGGCCAGAAGGGAGTGGCACAATATACTCAACGTGCTGAAAGGAAAAAAAAAAAAAAAAAAAGCCAAAGACGAATATTCCACTCGGCAAAGTTGTCAATCACAATAAAGGAGCAAAACCAGTAAAGAAGCAAAAGCTAAAGCAGTTCATCACCATTAGACCTGACTTACAAGAAATGATAAAAGGATATCTGTAAGCGGAGAGAAAAAAACACTATTTAGTAGCACAAAAACGTATAAAAGTATAAATCTCACTGATAAATTTAAAAACATAGTTACTTTAGAATAGTCTAATGATGGCCTGGGTGGTAGGTTAATCACCTATAAATCAATATGAAGGTTAAAAGACAGAGTAAAAAAAACTATAACTATACTAAGTTATTAATGGATTCACAAGAAGAAATGTAAATTGATATAAAACCTAAATGGGAGAATAAAAATATATCTTTAGAATGCATTGAAATATGGATTGTTATCAGCTTAAAATACACTGTTATAACTCTAATATGGTTTATGTAGTTCTCATGGTAATCACAAAGCAAAAACGTATAGTAAGTATACAAAACATACAAAGACCTAGGTTTACCAACTAAGAAAATCAACAAATTAGAAGGGAAGAGAGCAAGAGAAAAAGGGCAAAAGAAATTGTAAAGCAGCTGGAAAATAATAAACCTAGTGGCAATAAGTCCATATTTATCATATGATCATAAAATTACCATATTATCATAGAGTGGCTGAATGGATTAAAAAACACCAATTATTTGCTGCCTACCTGAGGTCCACTTCAGATACAAGCAAACACAGACGGAAAGTGAAAGGACTGAATAGGGTGTTCATTACGAATGGACACCAAAAGAAAGCGGCGTTAATTATACTTAGACCAATTAGACTTAAAGACGTGCTGTGATAAGACAAATAAGGGAATTATATAATGTTAGCGGTGTCAATCCAACAAGAGGATGTAATATTTGTAAATATTTATGCCCCCAACAGAGAAGAACCTATTACGTAAAGCAAGAGTTATAGTCAATGGAGAAATAGACATTAGTACAAAGATAGCAGGGGACTTCACTATTTCTACTTCTTCAATGGATAGATCATCCAGACAGGAAAATACCATGGAAACATTGGAATTTGACCACACATTAGACCAGATGGCCTTAGACATTTACAGAGCATTCCACCAAAAACAACATTGTTTTTCTTTTGTTTTGAAACGTATTTTGACTTGCCATTTATTTAGCCCACTGCTTGTGCAATAGTGTGTTGTTTAGTATTTACATAGTTAATATTGAGTGTTTAGATTGTAGGTTTTCCAGCTCTGTTTTATATTTGATCGTTAGTTGTGTACCCTTGTAGTTGGAGAATATACTTAGTATGATTTCCGTCTTCTTAAATTGTAATATTTGTGGTGTCTCTTTAGGTGATTTAACCAGGTAATTCTTCTGTGTGTTTTTGAAGAAAATGTGTATTCTATTTTTCCTGGATGAAATGGTTTATATATATCCTTTAGAACCAAGTATTCTTCAAGTAAAAAACGTTCTTGTTGCAAAAAAGTGACTGAGGGTACTTTTTAAAAATAAAGCATATCAGGGGAGGTGTGTGAGGGGGATAGGTGAAGTAAGTGGAGAGGAAAGAGGATTCAGGAATCATGAATTCCTTAATTCACGAAAGGAATCTTTATATATGATTGGTGGTGATGTTAATTGGTGCAGCCGTTATGAAAAGCAGCGTGGAGTTTCCTCAAAAACCTAAAACTATCCTAGTATCCAGCCATCCTACTCCTATGAATATATCCAGTGGAAAGGCAAAAACGATTTCAGAAATATCTCCATTCCCATGTTCGCTGCAGCATGAGTCACTATGGTCAAGCTATGGAAATAACCGTAATGCCCTTCAACAGGTAAATGGATAAAGAAATTAGGGGCATTTATACAATGAAATATCATTCAGTCATAAAAGTTGCGTTGTTTATGTTCTCTTGAATTTCAATGAAGTTCCGTAACTATTTTGAATTCCTTTTCATTTGTCTCCTCTGACTGGAGACAAATGAAAAAGACTCAAGAGAGCGAAATAAAACAGAGAGAAGCAGTACGCCTGCTAGAGAATTTAAAGCAATGGTCATAAACTCACTACACTTGAGAAAATGGTGGAGGATGTAAGACCCTCCACAAAGACATAGAAAACATAAACAAGAACCCATCAAAGATGAAGAATTTCATAACTAAAATTAAAAATACCTGAGGTGGCTAAGAGTCTCTTATGGTTTTTCTCCTCCTCTAATGACTTGCCACTCTGGTTTCCCTCCCTTCCCCTATGGTCCTCTGCCCTGTTTCACATATGAGTGAAACCATATGATAATTGTCTTTCTCTGATTGACTTATTTCCCTTAGCATATTACCCTCCAGTTCCATCCATGTTGTTTTAAAAGAGGAGCAATCATCCTTGCGGATGGCTATTATTCCATTGTGTCTTCTTTATGCATTCATCTATCAATGGACATCTTGGCTCTTTCCACAGTTTGGCTATTGTGGACACTGGTGCTATGAACATTGGAGTGCAGGCGCCCCTTCCGATCACTACATTTGTATCTTTGGGGTAAATACCTAGTACTGTAATTTCTGGGTCATAGGGTAGCTCTCTTTTGTTGCCAGAGAGGCAGTGGGTGGGGGCATGGGGTAATTGGTGATGGGCATTAAGGAGGGCACGTGATGTGATGAGCACTGGCTGTTCTATGCAACTGATAAATTGTTGAACACTCTATCGGAAACTGGGGATGTCCTATAAGTTGGCTACTTGAATTTAAATTTAAAAACATACATACTTGGGGGGAGGTGCTTTTATGTATGACTTGTGAATGTTGGCAAAACAAAACCAAAAAATACGGCTGCGGACAATTAAAAGTCTTTATTGTTACCTGACCTATATTTGTAAATTATAATACTATATTATATAGAGAATAAATAAAAATAGTTCTCACATGAGAATATTGTAAATAGCATTTGCAATGGAATATCTTGAGAAATATGAAGAGTCAATCAGAGTAAAGGATTAGCTTTTAAGTACAGTATGTCTTTCAGTGCTACTGAGAGAAAGTCCAAACTTCTGTGAAGACAAAGAAAGTCCCATAGTCCTTGGTGTGGTCCAGGAAGTGCAGTAAGGTTTAGACCGGGGGCAGTCAACCACGAAGGAGCTGTCTGCTGTGTCTAGCAAGTGAAGATGGAAGAACCCAGTCCAGGGGGGGCCATTCTTGCATCCACTGGCCACCATGACCCGCAGATAGAAGCTGAGGTGGAGGCACAAAGCCTGGCAGGTGGGAGGCCTGGGTGCAGGGGAGGGAAGAGCACTGCTTTAAGACCCAGGCCCACTCCTAGGGAAGGAACCAAGAGGGCTTGGCTCTTGGTCTCCAGGCAGGTTAAGAAAAGCTCCTTGTGATGTAGTGAATCTCATCATCTGTTCCAGGGACTGGAGGTCTTTGAGCATCTCCATCATCTGCTCTTCTTGTTTGGATCTTTTGGATCTCTCTCCCTTCAGTTCTTGAACCAGAGAATTTAGTTCCTGCATCAGCAT
This sequence comes from Mirounga angustirostris, assembly GCF_029215605.1. Classification (NCBI taxonomy): domain Eukaryota; kingdom Metazoa; phylum Chordata; class Mammalia; order Carnivora; family Phocidae; genus Mirounga; species Mirounga angustirostris. Next base: position 29,288 of record NW_026991921.1, read on the forward strand.
CATGTTGGTCCTCTTCCCCTTTTTGTAAGAAGCTGCAAGGCTGGGGAAATCGAATGACTCTTTCTCCAGTCTGCCATTCTCTAGAGATGATGCAATTCCCGCATGCTCTTCCTCCGCTACAAAAAGCTTGTCAATGAGTTGGCATTTCTCCTCAATCCCTGCAGCCAGTGCTTCTGCCAGCTGCTTTTCACGTCTCGCATAAAGGTGACTTCTAACTGACTGAACAAGTCTGACTATAAATAATAGGCCCACCAAGAGGCCAATGACAGGCAGACATAGCAGTGTCTCCCACTGCAGGTTTTGGAAAATAAGTCTTGGACTCGGGCCACTTGGCAGCAGCTTCACCGTCATCTCACCCAGCTGCCCAAGGATCAGCTCAAAGCCATGCTCCAGAGAGGATGGCAGCACATCCATGGTACTGCTCTACCACAGGACAAATCCCGGTCACCACGGATCCGGTAGCCACAATACACCGTAGAGAACACCTCAACATTCCGCCTGGAACCCAACCAGCAACTGGCATTCTGATATGGTCAGATATGTGGCAGGGCTTGGGGGGCAGGGCGAGGTTTATATGCTTGTCTCTTAGACAGTCATTATTTCCCTCTTTCTTATTTTTATCCATGTAAACCTAAAATACAGTGGAATGTGCCCCCAGAAATACATTCGATGGAATAAGTAGTAGACTAGAGGAAACAGAAGAAAGGATCAGTGATCTGAAAGACAGAATGATGTAAAGCAATCAAGCTGCACAGTAGTGAGAAAAAATAATGATAAAAAGGAAAAGAGACCTTGAGACGTCAGTGACGCCATCGGGGATCATTATAGGGATTCAAGAAGGAGAAGAGAGCAGGAGGGAGGCAGAAAACTTATTTGAATAAATAATGGCGGAAAATTTCCTGAATCTGGAGAAGCAAACAGAAATCCAGATCCGGGAGGCACTGGGAGCCCCCAACAAAATCTTCCCAAGGCAGTCCACCACAAAATGCCTAGGAATTAAAATGGTGAGAAAGTACTGAAAAAGGAGAATTTTAAAAGCAGCAAGAGAAAAGAAAACAGTTACATACCAGGGGTCTGCTATAAGGCGACCTGCAGATTTTTCAGCAGAAACTTTGCAGGCCAGAAGAGAGTGGCATGATCTGTTCAAAGCACAGAAAGAAAAAACAAAAACCAAACACACACACACACAAAACAAAGAGCCAAGAACACTCTCTCCAACAAGGCTATCACTCAGAATAGAAGGAGAGAGAGCTGCCCAAACAAAAGCTCAAGGAATTCATGATTACTAAACCGTCGGTACAGGAAATGTTAAAGGAGACTCTTTGAGTGGAAAGGAAAGACCTTAAGTAGGAGTCAGAAAAGGAGGAAGCACAAAAGCAGTAAAATGAAATCTACCTATAAAAATCAGTCACGGGATGCATACAATAAAAAAATGGAGAGTATGATACCATATACGTGAAACGTAGATCGCCGAAGGGTAAAGAGTGGGTTCCAGCTTAAGCAACCATCAACTTAACATACACTGCTATATGCATAGGATGTTATATATAAACAGAAGGGTAACCACAAATCAAAAACTGGTAATAGGTATGCAAAAAATAAGCAGAAAGGAATCTCAGTATATCCTAAAGAAAGCAAGCAAACCATGAGAGAAAGGAGCAAGAGAAGAAAGAAATAGAGAAGAACTACAAAGACAACCATAAACCAAATAAGAAAGTGGCAATAAATACCCATATATCAATAATTACTTTGAAGGGAAGTGGACTAAACACTTCAATCAAAAGCCATAGGGTGCCAGAATGGAGAAAAAAGTAAGACCCAGCTATATCCTGCACACCAGAGACTGATTTCAGACCTATAGGCAGGTGCAAATTGAAAGTGAAGGGAAGGAAAAGCATTTATCATGTAAGCAGAAGTGAAAAGAAAGCCAGGGTAAAAATACTTATATCAGACCAAATAGACTTTAAGACAGACTGTAACAAGACACGAGGAAGTACACTATATAACCCGAAAGCAAACAATCAACAAGAACATTGAAAAGTTGTAAATATTTAGGCACCCAATGCGGGGACACCCAAATACATAAAGCAGCTATTAAAAACAAAGAAAGTAATCAAGAGTAATACAATAAGAGTAGGGGACTTTAACACCCCAGGTACACCAATGGATAGATCATCTAGATAGAAAATCAAGGGGGACCCTGTGGCTTGGAATGACATATTGGACCAGATGGATCTAATAGATATATTTGAACATTTATCCTGACAGCAAAATACGCATTCTTCTCAAGGACACATAGAACATTCTCCAAAACAGACCACATATTAGGCCACAAAGCAAGTCTCACCAAATTCAAACAAATGGAAGTCATATCATGCATCCTTTCCAACAACAACGTTATGAAACTAGAAATCAACTACAAGAAAAAATCGGGAAAGAACACCATTCCATGGAGGTTAAAGAACATGTACAAAACAATGAATGGGCCCATCAATAACTCAAAGAGGAATTAAAAAATACACGGAGACAAATGAAAATGAAAACACAACGGCCCCAAATCTTTGGGATGCTGCCAAAGTTACACTAAGAGGCAACTTTATACTAACACAGGCCTACCTCAAGAAGCCAGAAAAATCTCAAAGGAACAACCAAACCTTACACCTAAAGGAGCTACAAGAACAACGAAACCCAAAACCACTAGGAGGAAGGAAATAATAAAGACTAGAGCACACATAAATCAAATAGAGTCTAAAAACACAATAGAACACAGCAGTGAAACCGGGAGGGGGTCCTTAAAAAGATCAACGAAATTGATAAGTCTTTCGGCAGACTTATCAAAAAAAGAAGAGGGGGGATCAAAAAAACAAAATCAGAATTGAAAGGGGAAATAAGAACAGACACCACAGAAATAGAAAGGATTACAAGAGAATATGAGAAAAACTACCTGCTAAGAATCTGGACAACCTAGAAGAAATGGAAAATCTGACGAAACATTTAACCTCCCGAAACTGAATCAGCAAGAAATAAAGGATTTGAACAGGTCAATTAGCAGCAATGATAATTGCATCAGTAATCAGAACACTGCCAACAAATACAAGTCCAGAACCAGAGGTCTTCAAAGGTGAATTCTACCACATAGTCAAAGAGTAAATATCGATTCTTCTCCAACTCTTCTGAAAATTAGAAAAGAAAACTTTCAAATTCATTCTATGAGACCAACCAGCCTTACTCTGATACCAAACCTAGAGACACACACTATAAAAAAAGGAGAACGACAGGCCCGTATCTCGGATAAACAGACATACAAAAATCCTCAATAAAATATTAGCAAACCCAATCCAACAATACATTAAAAAATCACTCACCACCGTCAAGTAAGACTTATTCCTGGGATGCAGGGTGGTTCAATATTCACAAATCAATGCATCACATCAACCAGAGAAAGGATAAAAACCATATGATCATTTCATAGATGCAGACAAAACAGTTTACAAGTACAACATCCACTCACGATAAAAACCCTCAGCAAGGCAGGTTTACAGGGAACATTCGTCAACATCCTAGAGGCCATTTATGAAAAATCCACAGCTAACATCCTAGTCAATGGTGAAAAACTGAGAACTTTTCCTCTAAGGTCGGGAACAAGACAAGGAGGCTCCTCTCGCTACTTTGACTCAGCACAGTCCTGGAAGTTCTAGCCACAAGAAGAAGAAAATAAAAGGCATCCCAGTTGGCAAAGAAGGAAAACATTCACTATTTGCAAATGACGCGATCCTATAGAGAGAAAACCCTAAAGAGCCCACCAAAAAGCCACTAGAGCTGACAAATGAATTCAGTCCATTGGCAGAATACAAGATCTATAAAATACAGAAATCTGCTGCATGTCTGTACCCTAATAATGAAATAGCAGAAAGAAATTAAGAAGACAGTCCTATATACAATTTTACCAAAACTAATAAAATACCCCAGAATAAACGTAACCAGGGAAGTAAAAGATCTGTACTCTGAAAACGATAAAGCACTGATGAAAGAAACTGAAGACAATAGAAAGAAATGGAAAGACATTCCATGCTCATGGATTAGAAGGACAAATGTTGTTAAAATGTCTATAGGACTCAAAGGAATCTACAGATGGAAAGCCATCCATATCAAAACACCCACAGCACTTTTAACCAGACGAGAACAAACAATCTTAAAATTTGTATGGTACCATAAAAGGCCCCAAATAGACAAAGCAATCTTGAAAGAGAAAAGCGAAGTTGGAGGCCCCACAATTCCAGACTTCAAGTTATATTACAAAGCTGTACCAGGGGCGCCTGGGTGGCTCAGCCACTTAAGTGGCTGCCTTCAGCTCAGGTCATGATCCTGGGGTCCTGGGCTCTAGCCCCGCGTCAGGCTGCCTGCTCAGCAAGGAGCCTGCTTCTCCCTCTCCCTCTTCCTGCTGCTCTCCCTGCTTGTGCGCTCTCTGTCAAATTAAAACAAAACAAAACACAACAAAACAAAGCTGCACTAATCATAACAGTATAGTAGTGCCACAGAAATAGATCAATGGAATGGAATAGAAAACCCATAAATAAACCCACAATTGATGGCCAATTAACCTTCCACAAAGCAGCAAAAAATATCCAGTGGAAAAAAGACAGTATTTTTAACAAAAGGTGTTGGGAAAACTGGACAGCTTCCTGCTATAGAACGAGATTGGACCACTTGCTTAGACCATCCACAAAAATAGATCCTAAATCTGAGACTTGAAACCATAAACATCCAAGAAAAGAGCACAGGCAGTAATTGTTCTGACCTTGGCCATTAGCAACTTTTTTTCTAGATCGGCTCCCTAAGGCAAAGGAAACAAAAACCAAAGAAAACTATTGAGACTACATCAAAATAAAAGGTTAAAAGCTTCTGCACAGCAAAGGAAACAATCAACAAGACTAAAAGCCAATGTATTGAATAGGAGAAGATATTTGCAAGTGACACACATGATAAAGGCTTAGTGTCCAACATATATAAAGAACCTTCAAAACTCAACATCCCAAGAATAAATAATCCATTAAAAAATGGACAGATGACATGAACCGACATTTCTCCAAAGAAGACATCCAGATAGCCAATAGACACATGAAAAGTTGCTCATCATCCCTCAAATCAATATCACAAATCAAGATCACAATGGCATATCACGTCAAACCTTTCAGAATGGCTAAAGTCAAAAACACAAGGAACAACAGGTGTGGGAGACGATGTGGAGAAAGGGGAAGCCTCTTGCACCGTTGGTGAGAATGCAATCTGGTGCATCCAAGGTGGAAAACAGTATGGAGGCTCCTCAAAATTTTAAATATAGAACTATCCTACAATATAGCAATTGTACTACTGGGATTTTACCCCCCAAATGCAAAAATACTAATTCAAACGGATACATGCACCCCATGTTTATAGTAGCGTTGTTTACAATAGCCAACATAGGAAAGCAGCCCAAATATCCACTTATCCACTGATTGATGAATGGATAAAGAAGTGGTGTGTGTGTATATATATGCTGGAAGAGTATTCAGTCGATAAAAAAAAAACAAAAAAAAAACCTTCCCATTTTCAAGAAACTGTTTTTATCTAGAGGGCATAATGATAAGTGAAATAAGTCAGAGGACGACAAATGCCATATGATTTCATACACATGTGTAATTTGAGAAACAAAACAAATGAACAAGGAGAAAAAAAAAAAAAAGACTAAAACCAGAGTCTTAAATATAGAGAACAAACTGATGGTTGCCAGAGAGGAGGTGGTTGGAGAGGTGTGTATAGCAGGAGAAAAGGATTAACAGTGCTTTTATCTTAATGAGCAAAGAGTAATGTATAGAATTGTTGAATTACTATAGTGTACACCTGAAACTAATATACCTCTAGGTGAATTATACTGGAAAAGGAAAAGAAAAGGAAAACGAAAACGAAGAAAGAAAAGGAAAGAAAAAAACAAGAAAGGAACGAAAGATAAGAGAAAAGGAAAGAAAAGAAGTTTTTAGAGGCTCACAAGGATGCATCATGGCTTTCCCCCAGGGCTCAGTGAGAGGCAGCAAATACCCACTTTCCCTGAAGGAAACGTCTTTGCTGGACTGAAAAGCTGCAGCCTGAGGGCAAGGCTTCTATTTTAAAACACATCTTGTAGAGAGAGTGAAGGCCAGCATGCACCAACCTCCTACTTTCACTCTGCCACACTCCAGATGGCCATTATTTCCTAGAAAGGAACTTATGCACATGTGTGGGATCCTGGCTTTTCCAGGTACCACCAGGGGACCTATTGCTTGATCACCTGGCTCGGGTGGCCAGTGGAGATGGATTCATGGGGCGCACAGGAGTGTATCAAACAGAGAAACAGTTCTTAAGTATCATTTCAGTGTACAGCACAGAGGCAGCACCATGAAATTCTAAGATTTTTCATGGAGGAAGCCTATTTGCAAAGCTTAAAAGCTTCAGACTCAGGGACAGGCTTCTCCTTTAACACACACCTAGGCACTGACTATAATCCTCCCCAGAAACTGGGAAGGCCAGGTTTGCCAACTTTGTTCTCTCCCTCTGCCCCACCTCAGGTTGTACGTGTCTCCATACATGAAAGGAGTTTCTTCACGTGTCTCACACCCACGCTTTTGTGTCTGGTGGCCAACAGGACTCATGTGTATGTGTTCAACACGACAGTAGCAAACCAAGAAACAGTTCTTACCTGGCTCCTTCCCCTGCCCCCAGGGCTCAGTGCAGATGCAGCAGAGTGAAAGCCAATGTCCCAGTCTTCCCCTGAAAGAGATATATTTGCATCCTTCAAAAGCTGCTGCCACATTACAATCAGCCCGCATCTAAGAGCCAAGATGCTCACCCTTGCAGCACCGAGAGGCTTGGGCACATACTCAACTATGGAAAAAAAAAAGTTGTTTGGATAATCACAGGTTTTTGAGATAACCAAGAGCAAGGGCAGGATTCAGTAATAAGAGTCCTCTCTACAGGGCTACTAATTGCAGACCACGAGAGGTGAGTGTTTTATATACAAATAAAAAAAAAAAAAGAGGAAGAAGAAGAAGAGGACGAAAAAAGAAAAAGAATGAAAATGAGGGAAGATAGCTAAAGAACTTAAAGAAGATCACAACACCAGCTGGACTAATAATCACATTAAAGGGGAGAGAGAGAGAGAAAAGGGTCGTAACGTTTATTTGAAGAAATAGTCACTAAAATTTTCCTAACCTAGGGGAGACAATAGGTATCCGATCCAGGAACCCCAGAGTGTTCCAAATAACATAAATCCAAAGACCCCAGACCAAGATATATTGTTATTGAAATGTCAAAAATTAAGCACAAAGGAAACATCTTAAAATCAGCAAGGGAAAAACAACTTGTTAAGAACAAGGGAACCCCCATAAGATTATTAACAGATTTTTTTTCTTTTTTTGGAAGAAACTTGCAGGCCAGAAGGGAGTGGCACAATATACTCAACGTGCTGAAAGGAAAAAAAAAAAAAAAAAAAGCCAAAGACGAATATTCTACTCGGCAAAGTTGTCAATCACAATAAAGGAGCAAAACCAGTAAAGAAGCAAAAGCTAAAGCAGTTCATCACCATTAGACCTGACTTACAAGAAATGATAAAAGGATATCTGTAAGCGGAGAGAAAAAAACACTATTTAGTAGCACAAAAACGTATAAAAGTATAAATCTCACTGATAAATTTAAAAACATAGTTACTTTAGAATAGTCTAATGATGACCTGGGTGGTAGGTTAATCACCTATAAATCAATATGAAGGTTAAAAGACAGAGTAAAAAAAACTATAACTATACTAAGTTATTAATGGATTCACAAGAAGAAATGTAAATTGATATAAAACCTAAATGGGAGAATAAAAATATATCTTTAGAATGCATTGAAATATGGATTGTTATCAGCTTAAAATACACTGTTATAACTCTAATATGGTTTATGTAGTTCTCATGGTAATCACAAAGCAAAAACGTATAGTAAGTATACAAAACATACAAAGACCTAGGTTTACCAACTAAGAAAATCAACAAATTAGAAGGGAAGAGAGCAAGAGAAAAAGGGCAAAAGAAATTGTAAAGCAGCTGGAAAATAATAAACCTAGTGGCAATAAGTCCATATTTATCATATGATCATAAAATTACCATATTATCATAGAGTGGCTGAATGGATTAAAAAACACCAATTATTTGCTGCCTACCTGAGGTCCACTTCAGATACAAGCAAACACAGACGGAAAGTGAAAGGACTGAATAGGGTGTTCATTACGAATGGACACCAAAAGAAAGCGGCGTTAATTATACTTAGACCAATTAGACTTAAAGACGTGCTGTGATAAGACAAATAAGGGAATTATATAATGTTAGCGGTGTCAATCCAACAAGGGGATGTAATATTTGTAAATATTTATGCCCCCAACAGAGAAGAACCTATTACGTAATGCAAGAGTTATAGTCAATGGAGAAATAGACATTAGTACAAAGATAGCAGGGGACTTCACTATTTCTACTTCTTCAATGGATAGATCATCCAGACAGGAAAATACCATGGAAACATTGGAATTTGACCACACATTAGACCAGATGGCCTTAGACATTTACAGAGCATTCCACCAAAAACAACATTGTTTTTCTTTTGTTTTGAAACGTATTTTGACTTGCCATTTATTTAGGCCACTGCTTGTGCAATAGTGTGTTGTTTAGTATTTACATAGTTAATATTGAGTGTTTAGATTGTAGGTTTTCCAGCTCTGTTTTATATTTGATCGTTAGTTGTGTACCCTTGTAGTTGGAGAATATACTTAGTATGATTTCCGTCTTCTTAAATTGTAATATTTGTGGTGTCTCTTTAGGTGATTTAACCAGGTAATTCTTCTGTGTGTTTTTGAAGAAAATGTGTATTCTATTTTTCCTGGATGAAATGGTTTATATATATCCTTTAGAACCAAGTATTCTTCAAGTAAAAAACGTTCTTGTTGCAAAAAAGTGACTGAGGGTACTTTTTAAAAATAAAGCATATCAGGGGAGGTGTGTGAGGGGGATAGGTGAAGTAAGTGGAGAGGAAAGAGGATTCAGGAATCATGAATTCCTTAATTCACGAAAGGAATCTTTATATATGATTGGTGGTGATGTTAATTGGGGCAGCCGTTATGAAAAGCAGCGTGGAGTTTCCTCAAAAACCTAAAACTATCCTAGTATCCAGCCATCCTACTCCTATGAATATATCCAGTGGAAAGGCAAAAACGATTTCAGAAATATCTCCATTCCCATGTTCGCTGCAGCATGAGTCACTATGGTCAAGCTATGGAAATAACCGTAATGCCCTTCAACAGGTAAATGGATAAAGAAATTAGGGGCATTTATACAATGAAATATCATTCAGTCATAAAAGTTGCGTTGTTTATGTTCTCTTGAATTTCAATGAAGTTCCGTAACTATTTTGAATTCCTTTTCATTTGTCTCCTCTGACTGGAGACAAATGAAAAAGACTCAAGAGAGCGAAATAAAACAGAGAGAAGCAGTACGCCTGCTAGAGAATTTAAAGCAATGGTCATAAACTCACTACACTTGAGAAAATGGTGGAGGATGTAAGACCCTCCACAAAGACATAGAAAACATAAACAAGAACCCATCAAAGATGAAGAATTTCATAACTAAAATTAAAAATACCTGAGGTGGCTAAGAGTCTCTTATGGTTTTTCTCCTCCTCTAATGACTTGCCACTCTGGTTTCCCTCGCTTCCCCTATGGTCCTCTGCCCTGTTTCACATATGAGTGAAACCATATGATAATTGTCTTTCTCTGATTGACTTATTTCCCTTAGCATATTACCCTCCAGTTCCATCCATGTTGTTTTAAAAGAGGAGCAATCATCCTTGCGGATGGCTATTATTCCATTGTGTCTTCTTTATGCATTCATCTATCAATGGACATCTTGGCTCTTTCCACAGTTTGGCTATTGTGGACACTGGTGCTATGAACATTGGAGTGCAGGCGCCCCTTCCGATCACTACATTTGTATCTTTGGGGTAAATACCTAGTACTGTAATTTCTGTGTCATAGGGTAGCTCTCTTTTGTTGCCAGAGAGGCAGTGGGTGGGGGCATGGGGTAATTGGTGATGGGCATTAAGGAGGGCACGTGATGTGATGAGCACTGGGTGTTCTATGCAACTGATAAATTGTTGAACACTCTATCGGAAACTGGGGATGTCCTATAAGTTGGCTACTTGAATTTAAATTTAAAAACATACATACTTGGGGGGAGGTGCTTTTATGTATGACTTGTGAATGTTGGCAAAACAAAACCAAAAAATACGGCTGTGGACAATTAAAAGTCTTTATTGTTACCTGACCTATATTTGTAAATTATAATACTATATTATATAGAGAATAAATAAAAATAGTTCTCACATGAGAATATTGTAAATAGCATTTGCAATGGAATATCTTGAGAAATATGAAGAGTCAATCAGAGTAAAGGATTAGCTTTTAAGTACAGTATGTCTTTCAGTGCTACTGAGAGAAAGTCCAAACTTCTGTGAAGACAAAGAAAGTCCCATAGTCCTTGGTGTGGTCCAGGAAGTGCAGTAAGGTTTAGACCGGGGGCAGTCAACCACGAAGGAGCTGTCTGCTGTGTCTAGCAAGTGAAGATGGAAGAACCCAGTCCAGGGGGGGCCATTCTTGCATCCACTGGCCACCATGACCCGCAGATAGAAGCTGAGGTGGAGGCACAAAGCCTGGCAGGTGGGAGGCCTGGGTGCAGGGGAGGGAAGAGCACTGCTTTAAGACCCAGGCCCACTCCTAGGGAAGGGACCAAGAGGGCTTGGCTCTTGGTCTCCAGGCAGGTTAAGAAAAGCTCCTTGTGATGTAGTGAATCTCATCATCTGTTCCAGGGACTGGAGGTCTTTGAGCATCTCCATCATCTGCTCTTCTTGTTTGGATCTTTTGGATCTCTCTCCCTTCAGTTCTTGAACCAGAGAATTTAGTTCCTGCATCAGCATCATGTTGGTCCTCTTCCCCTTTTTGTAAGAAGCTGCAAGGCTGGGGAAATCGAATGACTCTTTCTCCAGTCTGCCATTCTCTAGAGATGATGCAATTCCCGCATGCTCTTCCTCCGCTACAAAAAGCTTGTCAATGAGTTGGCATTTCTCCTCAATCCCTGCAGCCAGTGCTTCTGCCAGCTGCTTTTCACGTCTCGCATAAAGGTGACTTCTAACTGACTGAACAAGTCTGACTGTAAATAATAGGCCCACCAAGAGGCCAATGACAGGCAGACATAGCAGTGTCTCCCACTGCAGGTTTTGGAAAATAAGTCTTGGACTCGGGCCACTTGGCAGCAGCTTCACCGTCATCTCACCCAGCTGCCCAAGGATCAGCTCAAAGCCATGCTCCAGAGAGGATGGCAGCACATCCATGGTACTGCTCTACCACAGGACAAATCCCGGTCACCACGGATCCGGTAGCCACAATACACCGTAGAGAACACCTCAACATTCCGCCTGGAACCCAACCAGCAACTGGCATTCTGATATGGTCAGATATGTGGCAGGGCTTGGGGGGCAGGGCGAGGTTTATATGCTTGTCTCTTAGACAGTCATTATTTCCCTCTTTCTTATTTTTATCCATGTAAACCTAAAATACAGTGGAATGTGCCCCCAGAAATACATTCGATGGAATAAGTAGTAGACTAGAGGAAACAGAAGAAAGGATCAGTGATCTGAAAGACAGAATGATGTAAAGCAATCAAGCTGCACAGTAGTGAGAAAAAATAATGATAAAAAGGAAAAGAGACCTTGAGATGTCAGTGACGCCATCGGGGATCATTATAGGGATTCAAGAAGGAGAAGAGAGCAGGAGGGAGGCAGAAAACTTATTTGAATAAATAATGGCGGAAAATTTCCTGAATCTGGAGAAGCAAACAGAAATCCAGATCCGGGAGGCACTGGGAGCCCCCAACAAAATCTTCCCAAGGCAGTCCACCACAAAATGCCTAGGAATTAAAATGGTGAGAAAGTACTGAAAAAGGAGAATTTTAAAAGCAGCAAGAGAAAAGAAAACAGTTACATACCAGGGGTCTGCTATAAGGCGACCTGCAGATTTTTCAGCAGAAACTTTGCAGGCCAGAAGAGAGTGGCATGATCTGTTCAAAGCACAGAAAGAAAAAACAAAAACCAAACACACACACACACAAAACAAAGAGCCAAGAACACTCTCTCCAACAAGGCTATCACTCAGAATAGAAGGAGAGAGAGCTGCCCAAACAAAAGCTCAAGGAATTCATGATTACTAAACCGTCGGTACAGGAAATGTTAAAGGAGACTCTTTGAGTGGAAAGGAAAGACCTTAAGTAGGAGTCAGAAAAGGAGGAAGCACAAAAGCAGTAAAATGAAATCTACCTATAAAAATCAGTCACGGGATGCATACAATAAAAAAAATGGAGAGTATGATACCATATACGTGAAACGTAGATCGCCGAAGGGTAAAGAGTGGGTTCCAGCTTAAGCAACCATCAACTTAACATACACTGCTATATGCATAGGATGTTATATATAAACAGAAGGGTAACCACAAATCAAAAACTGGTAATAGGTATGCAAAAAATAAGCAGAAAGGAATCTCAGTATATCCTAAAGAAAGCAAGCAAACCATGAGAGAAAGGAGCAAGAGAAGAAAGAAATAGAGAAGAACTACAAAGACAACCATAAACCAAATAAGAAAGTGGCAATAAATACCCATATATCAATAATTACTTTGAAGGGAAGTGGACTAAACACTTCAATCAAAAGCCATAGGGTGCCAGAATGGAGAAAAAAGTAAGACCCAGCTATATCCTGCACACCAGAGACTGATTTCAGACCTATAGGCAGGTGCAAATTGAAAGTGAAGGGAAGGAAAAGCATTTATCATGTAAGCAGAAGTGAAAAGAAAGCCAGGGTAAAAATACTTATATCAGACCAAATAGACTTTAAGACAGACTGTAACAAGACACGAGGAAGTACACTATATAACCCGAAAGCAAACAATCAACAAGAACATTGAAAAGTTGTAAATATTTAGGCACCCAATGCGGGGACACCCAAATACATAAAGCAGCTATTAAAAACAAAGAAAGTAATCAAGAGTAATACAATAAGAGTAGGGGACTTTAACACCCCAGGTACACCAATGGATAGATCATCTAGATAGAAAACCAAGGGGGACCCTGTGGCTGGGAATGACATATTGGACCAGATGGATCTAATAGATATATTTGAACATTTATCCTGACAGCAAAATACGCATTCTTCTCAAGGACACATAGAACATTCTCCAAAACAGACCACATATTAGGCCACAAAGCAAGTCTCACCAAATTCAAACAAATGGAAGTCATATCATGCATCCTTTCCAACAACAACGTTATGAAACTAGAAATCAACTACAAGAAAAAATCGGGAAAGAACACCATTCCATGGAGGTTAAAGAACATGTACAAAACAATGAATGGGCCCATCAATAACTCAAAGAGGAATTAAAAAATACACGGAGACAAATGAAAATGAAAACACAACGGCCCCAAATCTTTGGGATGCTGCCAAAGTTACACTAAGAGGCAACTTTATACTAACACAGGCCTACCTCAAGAAGCCAGAAAAATCTCAAAGGAACAACCAAACCTTACACCTAAAGGAGCTACAAGAACAACGAAACCCAAAACCACTAGGAGGAAGGAAATAATAAAGACTAGAGCACACATAAATCAAATAGAGTCTAAAAACACAATAGAACACAGCAGTGAAACCGGGAGGGGGTCCTTAAAAAGATCAACGAAATTGATAAGTCTTTCGGCAGACTTATCAAAAAAAGAAGAGGGGGGATCAAAAAAACAAAATCAGAATTGAAAGGGGAAATAAGAACAGACACCACAGAAATAGAAAGGATTACAAGAGAATATGAGAAAAACTACCTGCTAAGAATCTGGACAACCTAGAAGAAATGGAAAATCTGACGAAACATTTAACCTCCCGAAACTGAATCAGCAAGAAATAAAGGATTTGAACAGGTCAATTAGCAGCAATGATAATTGCATCAGTAATCAGAACACTGCCAACAAATACAAGTCCGGAACCAGAGGTCTTCAAAGGTGAATTCTACCACATAGTCAAAGAGTAAATATCGATTCTTCTCCAACTCTTCTGAAAATTAGAAAAGAAAACTTTCAAATTCATTCTATGAGACCAACCAGCCTTACTCTGATACCAAACCTAGAGACACACACTATAAAAAAAGGAGAACGACAGGCCCGTATCTCGGATAAACAGACATACAAAAATCCTCAATAAAATATTAGCAAACCCAATCCAACAATACATTAAAAAATCACTCACCACCGTCAAGTAAGACTTATTCCTGGGATGCAGGGTGGTTCAATATTCACAAATCAATGCATCACATCAACCAGAGAAAGGATAAAAACCATATGATCATTTCATAGATGCAGACAAAACAGTTTACAAGTACAACATCCACTCACGATAAAAACCCTCAGCAAGGCAGGTTTACAGGGAACATTCGTCAACATCCTAGAGGCCATTTATGAAAAATCCACAGCTAACATCCTAGTCAATGGTGAAAAACTGAGAACTTTTCCTCTAAGGTCGGGAACAAGACAAGGAGGCTCCTCTCGCTACTTTGACTCAGCACAGTCCTGGAAGTTCTAGCCACAAGAAGAAGAAAATAAAAGGCATCCCAGTTGGCAAAGAAGGAAAACATTCACTATTTGCAAATGACGCGATCCTATAGAGAGAAAACCCTAAAGAGCCCACCAAAAAGCCACTAGAGCTGACAAATGAATTCAGTCCATTGGCAGAATACAAGATCTATAAAATACAGAAATCTGCTGCATGTCTGTACCCTAATAATGAAATAGCAGAAAGAAATTAAGAAGACAGTCCTATATACAATTTTACCAAAACTAATAAAATACCCCAGAATAAACGTAACCAGGGAAGTAAAAGATCTGTACTCTGAAAACGATAAAGCACTGATGAAAGAAACTGAAGACAATAGAAAGAAATGGAAAGACATTCCATGCTCATGGATTAGAAGGACAAATGTTGTTAAAATGTCTATAGGACTCAAAGGAATCTACAGATGGAAAGCCATCCATATCAAAACACCCACAGCAATCTTAACCAGACGAGAACAAACAATCTTAAAATTTGTATGGTACCATAAAAGGCCCCAAATAGACAAAGCAATCTTGAAAGAGAAAAGCGAAGTTGGAGGCCCCACAATTCCAGACTTCAAGTTATATTACAAAGCTGTACCAGGGGCGCCTGGGTGGCTCAGCCACTTAAGTGGCTGCCTTCAGCTCAGGTCATGATCCTGGGGTCCTGGGCTCTAGCCCCGCGTCAGGCTGCCTGCTCAGCAAGGAGCCTGCTTCTCCCTCTCCCTCTTCCTGCTGCTCTCCCTGCTTGTGCGCTCTCTGTCAAATTAAAACAAAACAAAACACAACAAAACAAAGCTGCACTAATCATAACAGTATAGTAGTGCCACAGAAATAGATCAATGGAATGGAATAGAAAACCCATAAATAAACCCACAATTGATGGCCAATTAACCTTCCACAAAGCAGCAAAAAATATCCAGTGGAAAAAAGACAGTATTTTTAACAAAAGGTGTTGGGAAAACTGGACAGCTTCCTGCTATAGAACGAGATTGGACCACTTGCTTAGACCATCCACAAAAATAGATCCTAAATCTGAGACTTGAAACCATAAACATCCAAGAAAAGAGCACAGGCAGTAATTGTTCTGACCTTGGCCATTAGCAACTTTTTTTCTAGATCGGCTCCCTAAGGCAAAGGAAACAAAAACCAAAGAAAACTATTGAGACTACATCAAAATAAAAGGTTAAAAGCTTCTGCACAGCAAAGGAAACAATCAACAAGACTAAAAGCCAATGTATTGAATAGGAGAAGATATTTGCAAGTGACACACATGATAAAGGCTTAGTGTCCAACATATATAAAGAACCTTCAAAACTCAACATCCCAAGAATAAATAATCCATTAAAAAATGGACAGATGACATGAACCGACATTTCTCCAAAGAAGACATCCAGATAGCCAATAGACACATGAAAAGTTGCTCATCATCCCTCAAATCAATATCACAAATCAAGATCACAATGGCATATCACGTCAAACCTTTCAGAATGGCTAAAGTCAAAAACACAAGGAACAACAGGTGTGGGAGACGATGTGGAGAAAGGGGAAGCCTCTTGCACCGTTGGTGAGAATGCAATCTGGTGCATCCAAGGTGGAAAACAGTATGGAGGCTCCTCAAAATTTTAAATATAGAACTATCCTACAATATAGCAATTGTACTACTGGGATTTTACCCCCCAAATGCAAAAATACTAATTCAAATGGATACATGCACCCCATGTTTATAGTAGCGTTGTTTAAAATAGCCAACATAGGAAAGCAGCCCAAATATCCACTTATCCACTGATTGATGAATGGATAAAGAAGTGGTGTGTGTGTATATATATGCTGGAAGAGTATTCAGTCGTAAAAAAAAAAACAAAAAAAAAACCTTCCCATTTTCAAGAAACTGTTTTTATCTAGAGGGCATAATGATAAGTGAAATAAGTCAGAGGACGACAAATGCCATATGATTTCATACACATGTGTAATTTGAGAAACAAAACAAATGAACAAGGAGAAAAAAAAAAAAAAGACTAAAACCAGAGTCTTAAATATAGAGAACAAACTGATGGTTGCCAGAGAGGAGGTGGTTGGAGAGGTGTGTATAGCAGGAGAAAAGGATTAACAGTGCTTTTATCTTAATGAGCAAAGAGTAATGTATAGAATTGTTGAATTACTATAGTGTACACCTGAAACTAATATACCTCTAGGTGAATTATACTGGAAAAGGAAAAGAAAAGGAAAACGAAAACGAAGAAAGAAAAGGAAAGAAAAAAACAAGAAAGGAACGAAAGATAAGAGAAAAGGAAAGAAAAGAAGTTTTTAGAGGCTCACAAGGATGCATCATGGCTTTCCCCCAGGGCTCAGTGAGAGGCAGCAAATACCCACTTTCCCTGAAGGAAACCTCTTTGCTGGACTGAAAAGCTGCAGCCTGAGGGCAAGGCTTCTATTTTAAAACACATCTTGTAGAGAGAGTGAAGGCCAGCATGCACCAACCTCCTACTTTCACTCTGCCACACTCCAGATGGCCATTATTTCCTAGAAAGGAACTTATGCACATGTGTGGGATCCTGGCTTTTCCAGGTACCACCAGGGGACCTATTGCTTGATCACCTGGCTCGGGTGGCCAGTGGAGATGGATTCATGGGGCGCACAGGAGTGTATCAAACAGAGAAACAGTTCTTAAGTATCATTTCAGTGTACAGCACAGAGGCAGCACCATGAAATTCTAAGATTTTTCATGGAGGAAGCCTATTTGCAAAGCTTAAAAGCTTCAGACTCAGGGACAGGCTTCTCCTTTAACACACACCTAGGCACTGACTATAATCCTCCCCAGAAACTGGGAAGGCCAGGTTTGCCAACTTTGTTCTCTCCCTCTGCCCCACCTCAGGTTGTACGTGTCTCCATACATGAAAGGAGTTTCTTCACGTGTCTCACACCCACGCTTTTGTGTCTGGTGGCCAACAGGACTCATGTGTATGTGTTCAACACGACAGTAGCAAACCAAGAAACAGTTCTTACCTGGCTCCTTCCCCTGCCCCCAGGGCTCAGTGCAGATGCAGCAGAGTGAAAGCCAATGTCCCAGTCTTCCCCTGAAAGAGATATATTTGCATCCTTCAAAAGCTGCTGCCACATTACAATCAGCCCGCATCTAAGAGCCAAGATGCTCACCCTTGCAGCACCGAGAGGCTTGGGCACATACTCAACTATGGAAAAAAAAAAGTTGTTTGGATAATCACAGGTTTTTGAGATAACCAAGAGCAAGGGCAGGATTCAGTAATAAGAGTCCTCTCTACAGGGCTACTAATTGCAGACCACGAGAGGTGAGTGTTTTATATACAAATAAAAAAAAAAAAAGAGGAAGAAGAAGAAGAGGACGAAAAAAGAAAAAGAATGAAAATGAGGGAAGATAGCTAAAGAACTTAAAGAAGATCACAACACCAGCTGGACTAATAATCACATTAAAGGGGAGAGAGAGAGAGAAAAGGGTCGTAACGTTTATTTGAAGAAATAGTCACTAAAATTTTCCTAACCTAGGGGAGACAATAGGTATCCGATCCAGGAACCCCAGAGTGTTCCAAATAACATAAATCCAAAGACCCCAGACCAAGATATATTGTTATTGAAATGTCAAAAATTAAGCACAAAGGAAACATCTTAAAATCAGCAAGGGAAAAACAACTTGTTAAGAACAAGGGAACCCCCATAAGATTATTAACAGATTTTTTTTCTTTTTTTGGAAGAAACTTGCAGGCCAGAAGGGAGTGGCACAATATACTCAACGTGCTGAAAGGAAAAAAAAAAAAAAAAAAAGCCAAAGACGAATATTCCACTCGGCAAAGTTGTCAATCACAATAAAGGAGCAAAACCAGTAAAGAAGCAAAAGCTAAAGCAGTTCATCACCATTAGACCTGACTTACAAGAAATGATAAAAGGATATCTGTAAGCGGAGAGAAAAAAACACTATTTAGTAGCACAAAAACGTATAAAAGTATAAATCTCACTGATAAATTTAAAAACATAGTTACTTTAGAATAGTCTAATGATGGCCTGGGTGGTAGGTTAATCACCTATAAATCAATATGAAGGTTAAAAGACAGAGTAAAAAAAACTATAACTATACTAAGTTATTAATGGATTCACAAGAAGAAATGTAAATTGATATAAAACCTAAATGGGAGAATAAAAATATATCTTTAGAATGCATTGAAATATGGATTGTTATCAGCTTAAAATACACTGTTATAACTCTAATATGGTTTATGTAGTTCTCATGGTAACCACAAAGCAAAAACGTATAGTAAATATACAAAACATACAAAGACCTACGTTTACCAACTAAGAAAATCAACAAATTAGAAGGGAAGAGAGCAAGAGAAAAAGGGCAAAAGAAATTGTAAAGCAGCTGGAAAATAATAAACCTAGTGGCAATAAGTCCATATTTATCATATGATCATAAAATTACCATATTATCATAGAGTGGCTGAATGGATTAAAAAACACCAATTATTTGCTGCCTACCTGAGGTCCACTTCAGATACAAGCAAACACAGACGGAAAGTGAAAGGACTGAATAGGGTGTTCATTACGAATGGACACCAAAAGAAAGCGGCGTTAATTATACTTAGACCAATTAGACTTAAAGACGTGCTGTGATAAGACAAATAAGGGAATTATATAATGTTAGCGGTGTCAATCCAACAAGAGGATGTAATATTTGTAAATATTTATGCCCCCAACAGAGAAGAACCTATTACGTAAAGCAAGAGTTATAGTCAATGGAGAAATAGACATTAGTACAAAGATAGCAGGGGACTTCACTATTTCTACTTCTTCAATGGATAGATCATCCAGACAGGAAAATACCATGGAAACATTGGAATTTGACCACACATTAGACCAGATGGCCTTAGACATTTACAGAGCATTCCACCAAAAACAACATTGTTTTTCTTTTGTTTTGAAACGTATTTTGACTTGCCATTTATTTAGCCCACTGCTTGTGCAATAGTGTGTTGTTTAGTATTTACATAGTTAATATTGAGTGTTTAGATTGTAGGTTTTCCAGCTCTGTTTTATATTTGATCGTTAGTTGTGTACCCTTGTAGTTGGAGAATATACTTAGTATGATTTCCGTCTTCTTAAATTGTAATATTTGTGGTGTCTCTTTAGGTGATTTAACCAGGTAATTCTTCTGTGTGTTTTTGAAGAAAATGTGTATTCTATTTTTCCTGGATGAAATGGTTTATATATATCCTTTAGAACCAAGTATTCTTCAAGTAAAAAACGTTCTTGTTGCAAAAAAGTGACTGAGGGTACTTTTTAAAAATAAAGCATATCAGGGGAGGTGTGTGAGGGGGATAGGTGAAGTAAGTGGAGAGGAAAGAGGATTCAGGAATCATGAATTCCTTAATTCACGAAAGGAATCTTTATATATGATTGGTGGTGATGTTAATTGGGGCAGCCGTTATGAAAAGCAGCGTGGAGTTTCCTCAAAAACCTAAAACTATCCTAGTATCCAGCCATCCTACTCCTATGAATATATCCAGTGGAAAGGCAAAAACGATTTCAGAAATATCTCCATTCCCATGTTCGCTGCAGCATGAGTCACTATGGTCAAGCTATGGAAATAACCGTAATGCCCTTCAACAGGTAAATGGATAAAGAAATTAGGGGCATTTATACAATGAAATATCATTCAGTCATAAAAGTTGCGTTGTTTATGTTCTCTTGAATTTCAATGAAGTTCCGTAACTATTTTGAATTCCTTTTCATTTGTCTCCTCTGACTGGAGACAAATGAAAAAGACTCAAGAGAGCGAAATAAAACAGAGAGAAGCAGTACGCCTGCTAGAGAATTTAAAGCAATGGTCATAAACTCACCACACTTGAGAAAATGGTGGAGGATGTAAGACCCTCCACAAAGACATAGAAAACATAAACAAGAACCCATCAAAGATGAAGAATTTCATAACTAAAATTAAAAATACCTGAGGTGGCTAAGAGTCTCTTATGGTTTTTCTCCTCCTCTAATGACTTGCCACTCTGGTTTCCCTCCCTTCCCCTATGGTCCTCTGCCCTGTTTCACATATGAGTGAAACCATATGATAATTGTCTTTCTCTGATTGACTTATTTCCCTTAGCATATTACCCTCCAGTTCCATCCATGTTGTTTTAAAAGAGGAGCAATCATCCTTGCGGATGGCTATTATTCCATTGTGTCTTCTTTATGCATTCATCTATCAATGGACATCTTGGCTCTTTCCACAGTTTGGCTATTGTGGACACTGGTGCTATGAACATTGGAGTGCAGGCGCCCCTTCCGATCACTACATTTGTATCTTTGGGGTAAATACCTAGTACTGTAATTTCTGGGTCATAGGGTAGCTCTCTTTTGTTGCCAGAGAGGCAGTGGGTGGGGGCATGGGGTAATTGGTGATGGGCATTAAGGAGGGCACGTGATGTGATGAGCACTGGGTGTTCTATGCAACTGATAAATTGTTGAACACTCTATCGGAAACTGGGGATGTCCTATAAGTTGGCTACTTGAATTTAAATTTAAAAACATACATACTTGGGGGGAGGTGCTTTTATGTATGACTTGTGAATGTTGGCAAAACAAAACCAAAAAATACGGCTGTGGACAATTAAAAGTCTTTATTGTTACCTGACCTATATTTGTAAATTATAATACTATATTATATAGAGAATAAATAAAAATAGTTCTCACATGAGAATATTGTAAATAGCATTTGCAATGGAATATCTTGAGAAATATGAAGAGTCAATCAGAGTAAAGGATTAGCTTTTAAGTACAGTATGTCTTTCAGTGCTACTGAGAGAAAGTCCAAACTTCTGTGAAGACAAAGAAAGTCCCATAGTCCTTGGTGTGGTCCAGGAAGTGCAGTAAGGTTTAGACCGGGGGCAGTCAACCACGAAGGAGCTGTCTGCTGTGTCTAGCAAGTGAAGATGGAAGAACCCAGTCCAGGGGGGGCCATTCTTGCATCCACTGGCCACCATGACCCGCAGATAGAAGCTGAGGTGGAGGCACAAAGCCTGGCAGGTGGGAGGCCTGGGTGCAGGGGAGGGAAGAGCACTGCTTTAAGACCCAGGCCCACTCCTAGGGAAGGGACCAAGAGGGCTTGGCTCTTGGTCTCCAGGCAGGTTAAGAAAAGCTCCTTGTGATGTAGTGAATCTCATCATCTGTTCCAGGGACTGGAGGTCTTTGAGCATCTCCATCATCTGCTCTTCTTGTTTGGATCTTTTGGATCTCTCTCCCTTCAGTTCTTGAACCAGAGAATTTAGTTCCTGCATCAGCATCATGTTGGTCCTCTTCCCCTTTTTGTAAGAAGCTGCAAGGCTGGGGAAATCGAATGACTCTTTCTCCAGTCTGCCATTCTCTAGAGATGATGCAATTCCCGCATGCTCTTCCTCCGCTACAAAAAGCTTGTCAATGAGTTGGCATTTCTCCTCAATCCCTGCAGCCAGTGCTTCTGCCAGCTGCTTTTCACGTCTCGCATAAAGGTGACTTCTAACTGACTGAACAAGTCTGACTGTAAATAATAGGCCCACCAAGAGGCCAATGACAGGCAGACATAGCAGTGTCTCCCACTGCAGGTTTTGGAAAATAAGTCTTGGACTCGGGCCACTTGGCAGCAGCTTCACCGTCATCTCACCCAGCTGCCCAAGGATCAGCTCAAAGCCATGCTCCAGAGAGGATGGCAGCACATCCATGGTACTGCTCTACCACAGGACAAATCCCGGTCACCACGGATCCGGTAGCCACAATACACCGTAGAGAACACCTCAACATTCCGCCTGGAACCCAACCAGCAACTGGCATTCTGATATGGTCAGATATGTGGCAGGGCTTGGGGGGCAGGGCGAGGTTTATATGCTTGTCTCTTAGACAGTCATTATTTCCCTCTTTCTTATTTTTATCCATGTAAACCTAAAATACAGTGGAATGTGCCCCCAGAAATACATTCGATGGAATAAGTAGTAGACTAGAGGAAACAGAAGAAAGGATCAGTGATCTGAAAGACAGAATGATGTAAAGCAATCAAGCTGCACAGTAGTGAGAAAAAATAATGATAAAAAGGAAAAGAGACCTTGAGACGTCAGTGACGCCATCGGGGATCATTATAGGGATTCAAGAAGGAGAAGAGAGCAGGAGGGAGGCAGAAAACTTATTTGAATAAATAATGGCGGAAAATTTCCTGAATCTGGAGAAGCAAACAGAAATCCAGATCCGGGAGGCACTGGGAGCCCCCAACAAAATCTTCCCAAGGCAGTCCACCACAAAATGCCTAGGAATTAAAATGGTGAGAAAGTACTGAAAAAGGAGAATTTTAAAAGCAGCAAGAGAAAAGAAAACAGTTACATACCAGGGGTCTGCTATAAGGCGACCTGCAGATTTTTCAGCAGAAACTTTGCAGGCCAGAAGAGAGTGGCATGATCTGTTCAAAGCACAGAAAGAAAAAACAAAAACCAAACACACACACACACAAAACAAAGAGCCAAGAACACTCTCTCCAACAAGGCTATCACTCAGAATAGAAGGAGAGAGAGCTGCCCAAACAAAAGCTCAAGGAATTCATGATTACTAAACCGTCGGTACAGGAAATGTTAAAGGAGACTCTTTGAGTGGAAAGGAAAGACCTTAAGTAGGAGTCAGAAAAGGAGGAAGCACAAAAGCAGTAAAATGAAATCTACCTATAAAAATCAGTCACGGGATGCATACAATAAAAAAATGGAGAGTATGATACCATATACGTGAAACGTAGATCGCCGAAGGGTAAAGAGTGGGTTCCAGCTTAAGCAACCATCAACTTAACATACACTGCTATATGCATAGGATGTTATATATAAACAGAAGGGTAACCACAAATCAAAAACTGGTAATAGGTATGCAAAAAATAAGCAGAAAGGAATCTCAGTATATCCTAAAGAAAGCAAGCAAACCATGAGAGAAAGGAGCAAGAGAAGAAAGAAATAGAGAAGAACTACAAAGACAACCATAAACCAAATAAGAAAGTGGCAATAAATACCCATATATCAATAATTACTTTGAAGGGAAGTGGACTAAACACTTCAATCAAAAGCCATAGGGTGCCAGAATGGAGAAAAAAGTAAGACCCAGCTATATCCTGCACACCAGAGACTGATTTCAGACCTATAGGCAGGTGCAAATTGAAAGTGAAGGGAAGGAAAAGCATTTATCATGTAAGCAGAAGTGAAAAGAAAGCCAGGGTAAAAATACTTATATCAGACCAAATAGACTTTAAGACAGACTGTAACAAGACACGAGGAAGTACACTATATAACCCGAAAGCAAACAATCAACAAGAACATTGAAAAGTTGTAAATATTTAGGCACCCAATGCGGGGACACCCAAATACATAAAGCAGCTATTAAAAACAAAGAAAGTAATCAAGAGTAATACAGTAAGAGTAGGGGACTTTAACACCCCAGGTACACCAATGGATAGATCATCTAGATAGAAAATCAAGGGGGACCCTGTGGCTTGGAATGACATATTGGACCAGATGGATCTAATAGATATATTTGAACATTTATCCTGACAGCAAAATACGCATTCTTCTCAAGGACACATAGAACATTCTCCAAAACAGACCACATATTAGGCCACAAAGCAAGTCTCACCAAATTCAAACAAATGGAAGTCATATCATGCATCCTTTCCAACAACAACGTTATGAAACTAGAAATCAACTACAAGAAAAAATCGGGAAAGAACACCATTCCATGGAGGTTAAAGAACATGTACAAAACAATGAATGGGCCCATCAATAACTCAAAGAGGAATTAAAAAATACACGGAGACAAATGAAAATGAAAACACAACGGCCCCAAATCTTTGGGATGCTGCCAAAGTTACACTAAGAGGCAACTTTATACTAACACAGGCCTACCTCAAGAAGCCAGAAAAATCTCAAAGGAACAACCAAACCTTACACCTAAAGGAGCTACAAGAACAACGAAACCCAAAACCACTAGGAGGAAGGAAATAATAAAGACTAGAGCACACATAAATCAAATAGAGTCTAAAAACACAATAGAACACAGCAGTGAAACCGGGAGGGGGTCCTTAAAAAGATCAACGAAATTGATAAGTCTTTCGGCAGACTTATCAAAAAAAGAAGAGGGGGGATCAAAAAAACAAAATCAGAATTGAAAGGGGAAATAAGAACAGACACCACAGAAATAGAAAGGATTACAAGAGAATATGAGAAAAACTACCTGCTAAGAATCTGGACAACCTAGAAGAAATGGAAAATCTGACGAAACATTTAACCTCCCGAAACTGAATCAGCAAGAAATAAAGGATTTGAACAGGTCAATTAGCAGCAATGATAATTGCATCAGTAATCAGAACACTGCCAACAAATACAAGTCCAGAACCAGAGGTCTTCAAAGGTGAATTCTACCACATAGTCAAAGAGTAAATATCGATTCTTCTCCAACTCTTCTGAAAATTAGAAAAGAAAACTTTCAAATTCATTCTATGAGACCAACCAGCCTTACTCTGATACCAAACCTAGAGACACACACTATAAAAAAAGGAGAACGACAGGCCCGTATCTCGGATAAACAGACATACAAAAATCCTCAATAAAATATTAGCAAACCCAATCCAACAATACATTAAAAAATCACTCACCACCGTCAAGTAAGACTTATTCCTGGGATGCAGGGTGGTTCAATATTCACAAATCAATGCATCACATCAACCAGAGAAAGGATAAAAACCATATGATCATTTCATAGATGCAGACAAAACAGTTTACAAGTACAACATCCACTCACGATAAAAACCCTCAGCAAGGCAGGTTTACAGGGAACATTCGTCAACATCCTAGAGGCCATTTATGAAAAATCCACAGCTAACATCCTAGTCAATGGTGAAAAACTGAGAACTTTTCCTCTAAGGTCGGGAACAAGACAAGGAGGCTCCTCTCGCTACTTTGACTCAGCACAGTCCTGGAAGTTCTAGCCACAAGAAGAAGAAAATAAAAGGCATCCCAGTTGGCAAAGAAGGAAAACATTCACTATTTGCAAATGACGCGATCCTATAGAGAGAAAACCCTAAAGAGCCCACCAAAAAGCCACTAGAGCTGACAAATGAATTCAGTCCATTGGCAGAATACAAGATCTATAAAATACAGAAATCTGCTGCATGTCTGTACCCTAATAATGAAATAGCAGAAAGAAATTAAGAAGACAGTCCTATATACAATTTTACCAAAACTAATAAAATACCCCAGAATAAACGTAACCAGGGAAGTAAAAGATCTGTACTCTGAAAACGATAAAGCACTGATGAAAGAAACTGAAGACAATAGAAAGAAATGGAAAGACATTCCATGCTCATGGATTAGAAGGACAAATGTTGTTAAAATGTCTATAGGACTCAAAGGAATCTACAGATGGAAAGCCATCCATATCAAAACACCCACAGCAATCTTAACCAGACGAGAACAAACAATCTTAAAATTTGTATGGTACCATAAAAGGCCCCAAATAGACAAAGCAATCTTGAAAGAGAAAAGCGAAGTTGGAGGCCCCACAATTCCAGACTTCAAGTTATATTACAAAGCTGTACCAGGGGCGCCTGGGTGGCTCAGCCACTTAAGTGGCTGCCTTCAGCTCAGGTCATGATCCTGGGGTCCTGGGCTCTAGCCCCGCGTCAGGCTGCCTGCTCAGCAAGGAGCCTGCTTCTCCCTCTCCCTCTTCCTGCTGCTCTCCCTGCTTGTGCGCTCTCTGTCAAATTAAAACAAAACAAAACACAACAAAACAAAGCTGCACTAATCATAACAGTATAGTAGTGCCACAGAAATAGATCAATGGAATGGAATAGAAAACCCATAAATAAACCCACAATTGATGGCCAATTAACCTTCCACAAAGCAGCAAAAAATATCCAGTGGAAAAAAGACAGTATTTTTAACAAAAGGTGTTGGGAAAACTGGACAGCTTCCTGCTATAGAACGAGATTGGACCACTTGCGTAGACCATCCACAAAAATAGATCCTAAATCTGAGACTTGAAACCATAAACATCCAAGAAAAGAGCACAGGCAGTAATTG
Source organism: Mirounga angustirostris (assembly GCF_029215605.1). Taxonomy (NCBI): domain Eukaryota; kingdom Metazoa; phylum Chordata; class Mammalia; order Carnivora; family Phocidae; genus Mirounga; species Mirounga angustirostris. The sequence continues at coordinate 56,100 of NW_026991921.1, forward strand.
TTCTGACCTTGGCCATTAGCAACTTTTTTTCTAGATCGGCTCCCTAAGGCAAAGGAAACAAAAACCAAAGAAAACTATTGAGACTACATCAAAATAAAAGGTTAAAAGCTTCTGCACAGCAAAGGAAACAATCAACAAGACTAAAAGCCAATGTATTGAATAGGAGAAGATATTTGCAAGTGACACACATGATAAAGGCTTAGTGTCCAACATATATAAAGAACCTTCAAAACTCAACATCCCAAGAATAAATAATCCATTAAAAAATGGACAGATGACATGAAGCAACATTTCTCCAAAGAAGACATCCAGATAGCCAATAGACACATGAAAAGTTGCTCATCATCCCTCAAATCAATATCACAAATCAAGATCACAATGGCATATCACGTCAAACCTTTCAGAATGGCTAAAGTCAAAAACACAAGGAACAACAGGTGTGGGAGACGATGTGGAGAAAGGGGAAGCCTCTTGCACCGTTGGTGAGAATGCAATCTGGTGCATCCAAGGTGGAAAACAGTATGGAGGCTCCTCAAAATTTTAAATATAGAACTATCCTACAATATAGCAATTGTACTACTGGGATTTTACCCCCCAAATGCAAAAATACTAATTCAAACGGATACATGCACCCCATGTTTATAGTAGCGTTGTTTACAATAGCCAACATAGGAAAGCAGCCCAAATATCCACTTATCCACTGATTGATGAATGGATAAAGAAGTGGTGTGTGTGTATATATATGCTGGAAGAGTATTCAGTCGTAAAAAAAAAAACAAAAAAAAAACCTTCCCATTTTCAAGAAACTGTTTTTATCTAGAGGGCATAATGATAAGTGAAATAAGTCAGAGGACGACAAATGCCATATGATTTCATACACATGTGTAATTTGAGAAACAAAACAAATGAACAAGGAGAAAAAAAAAAAAAAAGACTAAAACCAGAGTCTTAAATATAGAGAACAAACTGATGGTTGCCAGAGAGGAGGTGGTTGGAGAGGTGTGTATAGCAGGAGAAAAGGATTAACAGTGCTTTTATCTTAATGAGCAAAGAGTAATGTATAGAATTGTTGAATTACTATAGTGTACACCTGAAACTAATATACCTCTAGGTGAATTATACTGGAAAAGGAAAAGAAAAGGAAAACGAAAACGAAGAAAGAAAAGGAAAGAAAAAAACAAGAAAGGAACGAAAGATAAGAGAAAAGGAAAGAAAAGAAGTTTTTAGAGGCTCACAAGGATGCATCATGGCTTTCCCCCAGGGCTCAGTGAGAGGCAGCAAATACCCACTTTCCCTGAAGGAAACCTCTTTGCTGGACTGAAAAGCTGCAGCCTGAGGGCAAGGCTTCTATTTTAAAACACATCTTGTAGAGAGAGTGAAGGCCAGCATGCACCAACCTCCTACTTTCACTCTGCCACACTCCAGATGGCCATTATTTCCTAGAAAGGAACTTATGCACATGTGTGGGATCCTGGCTTTTCCAGGTACCACCAGGGGACCTATTGCTTGATCACCTGGCTCGGGTGGCCAGTGGAGATGGATTCATGGGGCGCACAGGAGTGTATCAAACAGAGAAACAGTTCTTAAGTATCATTTCAGTGTACAGCACAGAGGCAGCACCATGAAATTCTAAGATTTTTCATGGAGGAAGCCTATTTGCAAAGCTTAAAAGCTTCAGACTCAGGGACAGGCTTCTCCTTTAACACACACCTAGGCACTGACTATAATCCTCCCCAGAAACTGGGAAGGCCAGGTTTGCCAACTTTGTTCTCTCCCTCTGCCCCACCTCAGGTTGTACGTGTCTCCATACATGAAAGGAGTTTCTTCACGTGTCTCACACCCACGCTTTTGTGTCTGGTGGCCAACAGGACTCATGTGTATGTGTTCAACACGACAGTAGCAAACCAAGAAACAGTTCTTACCTGGCTCCTTCCCCTGCCCCCAGGGCTCAGTGCAGATGCAGCAGAGTGAAAGCCAATGTCCCAGTCTTCCCCTGAAAGAGATATATTTGCATCCTTCAAAAGCTGCTGCCACATTACAATCAGCCCGCATCTAAGAGCCAAGATGCTCACCCTTGCAGCACCGAGAGGCTTGGGCACATACTCAACTATGGAAAAAAAAAAGTTGTTTGGATAATCACAGGTTTTTGAGATAACCAAGAGCAAGGGCAGGATTCAGTAAAAAGAGTCCTCTCTACAGGGCTACTAATTGCAGACCACGAGAGGTGAGTGTTTTATATACAAATAAAAAAAAAAAAAGAGGAAGAAGAAGAAGAGGACGAAAAAAGAAAAAGAATGAAAATGAGGGAAGATAGCTAAAGAACTTAAAGAAGATCACAACACCAGCTGGACTAATAATCACATTAAAGGGGAGAGAGAGAGAGAAAAGGGTCGTAACGTTTATTTGAAGAAATAGTCACTAAAATTTTCCTAACCTAGGGGAGACAATAGGTATCCGATCCAGGAACCCCAGAGTGTTCCAAATAACATAAATCCAAAGACCCCAGACCAAGATATATTGTTATTGAAATGTCAAAAATTAAGCACAAAGGAAACATCTTAAAATCAGCAAGGGAAAAACAACTTGTTAAGAACAAGGGAACCCCCATAAGATTATTAACAGATTTTTTTTCTTTTTTTGGAAGAAACTTGCAGGCCAGAAGGGAGTGGCACAATATACTCAACGTGCTGAAAGGAAAAAAAAAAAAAAAAAAAGCCAAAGACGAATATTCTACTCGGCAAAGTTGTCAATCACAATAAAGGAGCAAAACCAGTAAAGAAGCAAAAGCTAAAGCAGTTCATCACCATTAGACCTGACTTACAAGAAATGATAAAAGGATATCTGTAAGCGGAGAGAAAAAAACACTATTTAGTAGCACAAAAACGTATAAAAGTATAAATCTCACTGATAAATTTAAAAACATAGTTACTTTAGAATAGTCTAATGATGGCCTGGGTGGTAGGTTAATCACCTATAAATCAATATGAAGGTTAAAAGACAGAGTAAAAAAAACTATAACTATACTAAGTTATTAATGGATTCACAAGAAGAAATGTAAATTGATATAAAACCTAAATGGGAGAATAAAAATATATCTTTAGAATGCATTGAAATATGGATTGTTATCAGCTTAAAATACACTGTTATAACTCTAATATGGTTTATGTAGTTCTCATGGTAATCACAAAGCAAAAACGTATAGTAAGTATACAAAACATACAAAGACCTAGGTTTACCAACTAAGAAAATCAACAAATTAGAAGGGAAGAGAGCAAGAGAAAAAGGGCAAAAGAAATTGTAAAGCAGCTGGAAAATAATAAACCTAGTGGCAATAAGTCCATATTTATCATATGATCATAAAATTACCATATTATCATAGAGTGGCTGAATGGATTAAAAAACACCAATTATTTGCTGCCTACCTGAGGTCCACTTCAGATACAAGCAAACACAGACGGAAAGTGAAAGGACTGAATAGGGTGTTCATTACGAATGGACACCAAAAGAAAGCGGCGTTAATTATACTTAGACCAATTAGACTTAAAGACGTGCTGTGATAAGACAAATAAGGGAATTATATAATGTTAGCGGTGTCAATCCAACAAGAGGATGTAATATTTGTAAATATTTATGCCCCCAACAGAGAAGAACCTATTACGTAAAGCAAGAGTTATAGTCAATGGAGAAATAGACATTAGTACAAAGATAGCAGGGGACTTCAGTATTTCTACTTCTTCAATGGATAGATCATCCAGACAGGAAAATACCATGGAAACATTGGAATTTGACCACACATTAGACCAGATGGCCTTAGACATTTACAGAGCATTCCACCAAAAACAACATTGTTTTTCTTTTGTTTTGAAACGTATTTTGACTTGCCATTTATTTAGCCCACTGCTTGTGCAATAGTGTGTTGTTTAGTATTTACATAGTTAATATTGAGTGTTTAGATTGTAGGTTTTCCAGCTCTGTTTTATATTTGATCGTTAGTTGTGTACCCTTGTAGTTGGAGAATATACTTAGTATGATTTCCGTCTTCTTAAATTGTAATATTTGTGGTGTCTCTTTAGGTGATTTAACCAGGTAATTCTTCTGTGTGTTTTTGAAGAAAATGTGTATTCTATTTTTCCTGGATGAAATGGTTTATATATATCCTTTAGAACCAAGTATTCTTCAAGTAAAAAACGTTCTTGTTGCAAAAAAGTGACTGAGGGTACTTTTTAAAAATAAAGCATATCAGGGGAGGTGTGTGAGGGGGATAGGTGAAGTAAGTGGAGAGGAAAGAGGATTCAGGAATCATGAATTCCTTAATTCACGAAAGGAATCTTTATATATGATTGGTGGTGATGTTAATTGGGGCAGCCGTTATGAAAAGCAGCGTGGAGTTTCCTCAAAAACCTAAAACTATCCTAGTATCCAGCCATCCTACTCCTATGAATATATCCAGTGGAAAGGCAAAAACGATTTCAGAAATATCTCCATTCCCATGTTCGCTGCAGCATGAGTCACTATGGTCAAGCTATGGAAATAACCGTAATGCCCTTCAACAGGTAAATGGATAAAGAAATTAGGGGCATTTATACAATGAAATATCATTCAGTCATAAAAGTTGCGTTGTTTATGTTCTCTTGAATTTCAATGAAGTTCCGTAACTATTTTGAATTCCTTTTCATTTGTCTCCTCTGACTGGAGACAAATGAAAAAGACTCAAGAGAGCGAAATAAAACAGAGAGAAGCAGTACGCCTGCTAGAGAATTTAAAGCAATGGTCATAAACTCACTACACTTGAGAAAATGGTGGAGGATGTAAGACCCTCCACAAAGACATAGAAAACATAAACAAGAACCCATCAAAGATGAAGAATTTCATAACTAAAATTAAAAATACCTGAGGTGGCTAAGAGTCTCTTATGGTTTTTCTCCTCCTCTAATGACTTGCCACTCTGGTTTCCCTCCCTTCCCCTATGGTCCTCTGCCCTGTTTCACATATGAGTGAAACCATATGATAATTGTCTTTCTCTGATTGACTTATTTCCCTTAGCATATTACCCTCCAGTTCCATCCATGTTGTTTTAAAAGAGGAGCAATCATCCTTGCGGATGGCTATTATTCCATTGTGTCTTCTTTATGCATTCATCTATCAATGGACATCTTGGCTCTTTCCACAGTTTGGCTATTGTGGACACTGGTGCTATGAACATTGGAGTGCAGGCGCCCCTTCCGATCACTACATTTGTATCTTTGGGGTAAATACCTAGTACTGTAATTTCTGGGTCATAGGGTAGCTCTCTTTTGTTGCCAGAGAGGCAGTGGGTGGGGGCATGGGGTAATTGGTGATGGGCATTAAGGAGGGCACGTGATGTGATGAGCACTGGGTGTTCTATGCAACTGATAAATTGTTGAACACTCTATCGGAAACTGGGGATGTCCTATAAGTTGGCTACTTGAATTTAAATTTAAAAACATACATACTTGGGGGGAGGTGCTTTTATGTATGACTTGTGAATGTTGGCAAAACAAAACCAAAAAATACGGCTGCGGACAATTAAAAGTCTTTATTGTTACCTGACCTATATTTGTAAATTATAATACTATATTATATAGAGAATAAATAAAAATAGTTCTCACATGAGAATATTGTAAATAGCATTTGCAATGGAATATCTTGAGAAATATGAAGAGTCAATCAGAGTAAAGGATTAGCTTTTAAGTACAGTATGTCTTTCAGTGCTACTGAGAGAAAGTCCAAACTTCTGTGAAGACAAAGAAAGTCCCATAGTCCTTGGTGTGGTCCAGGAAGTGCAGTAAGGTTTAGACCGGGGGCAGTCAACCACGAAGGAGCTGTCTGCTGTGTCTAGCAAGTGAAGATGGAAGAACCCAGTCCAGGGGGGGCCATTCTTGCATCCACTGGCCACCATGACCCGCAGATAGAAGCTGAGGTGGAGGCACAAAGCCTGGCAGGTGGGAGGCCTGGGTGCAGGGGAGGGAAGAGCACTGCTTTAAGACCCAGGCCCACTCCTAGGGAAGGGACCAAGAGGGCTTGGCTCTTGGTCTCCAGGCAGGTTAAGAAAAGCTCCTTGTGATGTAGTGAATCTCATCATCTGTTCCAGGGACTGGAGGTCTTTGAGCATCTCCATCATCTGCTCTTCTTGTTTGGATCTTTTGGATCTCTCTCCCTTCAGTTCTTGAACCAGAGAATTTAGTTCCTGCATCAGCATCATGTTGGTCCTCTTCCCCTTTTTGTAAGAAGCTGCAAGGCTGGGGAAATCGAATGACTCTTTCTCCAGTCTGCCATTCTCTAGAGATGATGCAATTCCCGCATGCTCTTCCTCCGCTACAAAAAGCTTGTCAATGAGTTGGCATTTCTCCTCAATCCCTGCAGCCAGTGCTTCTGCCAGCTGCTTTTCACGTCTCGCATAAAGGTGACTTCTAACTGACTGAACAAGTCTGACTATAAATAATAGGCCCACCAAGAGGCCAATGACAGGCAGACATAGCAGTGTCTCCCACTGCAGGTTTTGGAAAATAAGTCTTGGACTCGGGCCACTTGGCAGCAGCTTCACCGTCATCTCACCCAGCTGCCCAAGGATCAGCTCAAAGCCATGCTCCAGAGAGGATGGCAGCACATCCATGGTACTGCTCTACCACAGGACAAATCCCGGTCACCACGGATCCGGTAGCCACAATACACCGTAGAGAACACCTCAACATTCCGCCTGGAACCCAACCAGCAACTGGCATTCTGATATGGTCAGATATGTGGCAGGGCTTGGGGGGCAGGGCGAGGTTTATATGCTTGTCTCTTAGACAGTCATTATTTCCCTCTTTCTTATTTTTATCCATGTAAACCTAAAATACAGTGGAATGTGCCCCCAGAAATACATTCGATGGAATAAGTAGTAGACTAGAGGAAACAGAAGAAAGGATCAGTGATCTGAAAGACAGAATGATGTAAAGCAATCAAGCTGCACAGTAGTGAGAAAAAATAATGATAAAAAGGAAAAGAGACCTTGAGACGTCAGTGACGCCATCGGGGATCATTATAGGGATTCAAGAAGGAGAAGAGAGCAGGAGGGAGGCAGAAAACTTATTTGAATAAATAATGGCGGAAAATTTCCTGAATCTGGAGAAGCAAACAGAAATCCAGATCCGGGAGGCACTGGGAGCCCCCAACAAAATCTTCCCAAGGCAGTCCACCACAAAATGCCTAGGAATTAAAATGGTGAGAAAGTACTGAAAAAGGAGAATTTTAAAAGCAGCAAGAGAAAAGAAAACAGTTACATACCAGGGGTCTGCTATAAGGCGACCTGCAGATTTTTCAGCAGAAACTTTGCAGGCCAGAAGAGAGTGGCATGATCTGTTCAAAGCACAGAAAGAAAAAACAAAAACCAAACACACACACACACAAAACAAAGAGCCAAGAACACTCTCTCCAACAAGGCTATCACTCAGAATAGAAGGAGAGAGAGCTGCCCAAACAAAAGCTCAAGGAATTCATGATTACTAAACCGTCGGTACAGGAAATGTTAAAGGAGACTCTTTGAGTGGAAAGGAAAGACCTTAAGTAGGAGTCAGAAAAGGAGGAAGCACAAAAGCAGTAAAATGAAATCTACCTATAAAAATCAGTCACGGGATGCATACAATAAAAAAAATGGAGAGTATGATACCATATACGTGAAACGTAGATCGCCGAAGGGTAAAGAGTGGGTTCCAGCTTAAGCAACCATCAACTTAACATACACTGCTATATGCATAGGATGTTATATATAAACAGAAGGGTAACCACAAATCAAAAACTGGTAATAGGTATGCAAAAAATAAGCAGAAAGGAATCTCAGTATATCCTAAAGAAAGCAAGCAAACCATGAGAGAAAGGAGCAAGAGAAGAAAGAAATAGAGAAGAACTACAAAGACAACCATAAACCAAATAAGAAAGTGGCAATAAATACCCATATATCAATAATTACTTTGAAGGGAAGTGGACTAAACACTTCAATCAAAAGCCATAGGGTGCCAGAATGGAGAAAAAAGTAAGACCCAGCTATATCCTGCACACCAGAGACTGATTTCAGACCTATAGGCAGGTGCAAATTGAAAGTGAAGGGAAGGAAAAGCATTTATCATGTAAGCAGAAGTGAAAAGAAAGCCAGGGTAAAAATACTTATATCAGACCAAATAGACTTTAAGACAGACTGTAACAAGACACGAGGAAGTACACTATATAACCCGAAAGCAAACAATCAACAAGAACATTGAAAAGTTGTAAATATTTAGGCACCCAATGCGGGGACACCCAAATACATAAAGCAGCTATTAAAAACAAAGAAAGTAATCAAGAGTAATACAATAAGAGTAGGGGACTTTAACACCCCAGGTACACCAATGGATAGATCATCTAGATAGAAAATCAAGGGGGACCCTGTGGCTTGGAATGACATATTGGACCAGATGGATCTAATAGATATATTTGAACATTTATCCTGACAGCAAAATACGCATTCTTCTCAAGGACACATAGAACATTCTCCAAAACAGACCACATATTAGGCCACAAAGCAAGTCTCACCAAATTCAAACAAATGGAAGTCATATCATGCATCCTTTCCAACAACAACGTTATGAAACTAGAAATCAACTACAAGAAAAAATCGGGAAAGAACACCATTCCATGGAGGTTAAAGAACATGTACAAAACAATGAATGGGCCCATCAATAACTCAAAGAGGAATTAAAAAATACACGGAGACAAATGAAAATGAAAACACAACGGCCCCAAATCTTTGGGATGCTGCCAAAGTTACACTAAGAGGCAACTTTATACTAACACAGGCCTACCTCAAGAAGCCAGAAAAATCTCAAAGGAACAACCAAACCTTACACCTAAAGGAGCTACAAGAACAACGAAACCCAAAACCACTAGGAGGAAGGAAATAATAAAGACTAGAGCACACATAAATCAAATAGAGTCTAAAAACACAATAGAACACAGCAGTGAAACCGGGAGGGGGTCCTTAAAAAGATCAACGAAATTGATAAGTCTTTCGGCAGACTTATCAAAAAAAGAAGAGGGGGGATCAAAAAAACAAAATCAGAATTGAAAGGGGAAATAAGAACAGACACCACAGAAATAGAAAGGATTACAAGAGAATATGAGAAAAACTACCTGCTAAGAATCTGGACAACCTAGAAGAAATGGAAAATCTGACGAAACATTTAACCTCCCGAAACTGAATCAGCAAGAAATAAAGGATTTGAACAGGTCAATTAGCAGCAATGATAATTGCATCAGTAATCAGAACACTGCCAACAAATACAAGTCCAGAACCAGAGGTCTTCAAAGGTGAATTCTACCACATAGTCAAAGAGTAAATATCGATTCTTCTCCAACTCTTCTGAAAATTAGAAAAGAAAACTTTCAAATTCATTCTATGAGACCAACCAGCCTTACTCTGATACCAAACCTAGAGACACACACTATAAAAAAAGGAGAACGACAGGCCCGTATCTCGGATAAACAGACATACAAAAATCCTCAATAAAATATTAGCAAACCCAATCCAACAATACATTAAAAAATCACTCACCACCGTCAAGTAAGACTTATTCCTGGGATGCAGGGTGGTTCAATATTCACAAATCAATGCATCACATCAACCAGAGAAAGGATAAAAACCATATGATCATTTCATAGATGCAGACAAAACAGTTTACAAGTACAACATCCACTCACGATAAAAACCCTCAGCAAGGCAGGTTTACAGGGAACATTCGTCAACATCCTAGAGGCCATTTATGAAAAATCCACAGCTAACATCCTAGTCAATGGTGAAAAACTGAGAACTTTTCCTCTAAGGTCGGGAACAAGACAAGGAGGCTCCTCTCGCTACTTTGACTCAGCACAGTCCTGGAAGTTCTAGCCACAAGAAGAAGAAAATAAAAGGCATCCCAGTTGGCAAAGAAGGAAAACATTCACTATTTGCAAATGACGCGATCCTATAGAGAGAAAACCCTAAAGAGCCCACCAAAAAGCCACTAGAGCTGACAAATGAATTCAGTCCATTGGCAGAATACAAGATCTATAAAATACAGAAATCTGCTGCATGTCTGTACCCTAATAATGAAATAGCAGAAAGAAATTAAGAAGACAGTCCTATATACAATTTTACCAAAACTAATAAAATACCCCAGAATAAACGTAACCAGGGAAGTAAAAGATCTGTACTCTGAAAACGATAAAGCACTGATGAAAGAAACTGAAGACAATAGAAAGAAATGGAAAGACATTCCATGCTCATGGATTAGAAGGACAAATGTTGTTAAAATGTCTATAGGACTCAAAGGAATCTACAGATGGAAAGCCATCCATATCAAAACACCCACAGCAATCTTAACCAGACGAGAACAAACAATCTTAAAATTTGTATGGTACCATAAAAGGCCCCAAATAGACAAAGCAATCTTGAAAGAGAAAAGCGAAGTTGGAGGCCCCACAATTCCAGACTTCAAGTTATATTACAAAGCTGTACCAGGGGCGCCTGGGTGGCTCAGCCACTTAAGTGGCTGCCTTCAGCTCAGGTCATGATCCTGGGGTCCTGGGCTCTAGCCCCGCGTCAGGCTGCCTGCTCAGCAAGGAGCCTGCTTCTCCCTCTCCCTCTTCCTGCTGCTCTCCCTGCTTGTGCGCTCTCTGTCAAATTAAAACAAAACAAAACACAACAAAACAAAGCTGCACTAATCATAACAGTATAGTAGTGCCACAGAAATAGATCAATGGAATGGAATAGAAAACCCATAAATAAACCCACAATTGATGGCCAATTAACCTTCCACAAAGCAGCAAAAAATATCCAGTGGAAAAAAGACAGTATTTTTAACAAAAGGTGTTGGGAAAACTGGACAGCTTCCTGCTATAGAACGAGATTGGACCACTTGCTTAGACCATCCACAAAAATAGATCCTAAATCTGAGACTTGAAACCATAAACATCCAAGAAAAGAGCACAGGCAGTAATTGTTCTGACCTTGGCCATTAGCAACTTTTTTTCTAGATCGGCTCCCTAAGGCAAAGGAAACAAAAACCAAAGAAAACTATTGAGACTACATCAAAATAAAAGGTTAAAAGCTTCTGCACAGCAAAGGAAACAATCAACAAGACTAAAAGCCAATGTATTGAATAGGAGAAGATATTTGCAAGTGACACACATGATAAAGGCTTAGTGTCCAACATATATAAAGAACCTTCAAAACTCAACATCCCAAGAATAAATAATCCATTAAAAAATGGACAGATGACATGAACCGACATTTCTCCAAAGAAGACATCCAGATAGCCAATAGACACATGAAAAGTTGCTCATCATCCCTCAAATCAATATCACAAATCAAGATCACAATGGCATATCACGTCAAACCTTTCAGAATGGCTAAAGTCAAAAACACAAGGAACAACAGGTGTGGGAGACGATGTGGAGAAAGGGGAAGCCTCTTGCACCGTTGGTGAGAATGCAATCTGGTGCATCCAAGGTGGAAAACAGTATGGAGGCTCCTCAAAATTTTAAATATAGAACTATCCTACAATATAGCAATTGTACTACTGGGATTTTACCCCCCAAATGCAAAAATACTAATTCAAACGGATACATGCACCCCATGTTTATAGTAGCGTTGTTTACAATAGCCAACATAGGAAAGCAGCCCAAATATCCACTTATCCACTGATTGATGAATGGATAAAGAAGTGGTGTGTGTGTATATATATGCTGGAAGAGTATTCAGTCGTAAAAAAAAAAACAAAAAAAAAACCTTCCCATTTTCAAGAAACTGTTTTTATCTAGAGGGCATAATGATAAGTGAAATAAGTCAGAGGACGACAAATGCCATATGATTTCATACACATGTGTAATTTGAGAAACAAAACAAATGAACAAGGAGAAAAAAAAAAAAAAAGACTAAAACCAGAGTCTTAAATATAGAGAACAAACTGATGGTTGCCAGAGAGGAGGTGGTTGGAGAGGTGTGTATAGCAGGAGAAAAGGATTAACAGTGCTTTTATCTTAATGAGCAAAGAGTAATGTATAGAATTGTTGAATTACTATAGTGTACACCTGAAACTAATATACCTCTAGGTGAATTATACTGGAAAAGGAAAAGAAAAGGAAAACGAAAACGAAGAAAGAAAAGGAAAGAAAAAAACAAGAAAGGAACGAAAGATAAGAGAAAAGGAAAGAAAAGAAGTTTTTAGAGGCTCACAAGGATGCATCATGGCTTTCCCCCAGGGCTCAGTGAGAGGCAGCAAATACCCACTTTCCCTGAAGGAAACCTCTTTGCTGGACTGAAAAGCTGCAGCCTGAGGGCAAGGCTTCTATTTTAAAACACATCTTGTAGAGAGAGTGAAGGCCAGCATGCACCAACCTCCTACTTTCACTCTGCCACACTCCAGATGGCCATTATTTCCTAGAAAGGAACTTATGCACATGTGTGGGATCCTGGCTTTTCCAGGTACCACCAGGGGACCTATTGCTTGATCACCTGGCTCGGGTGGCCAGTGGAGATGGATTCATGGGGCGCACAGGAGTGTATCAAACAGAGAAACAGTTCTTAAGTATCATTTCAGTGTACAGCACAGAGGCAGCACCATGAAATTCTAAGATTTTTCATGGAGGAAGCCTATTTGCAAAGCTTAAAAGCTTCAGACTCAGGGACAGGCTTCTCCTTTAACACACACCTAGGCACTGACTATAATCCTCCCCAGAAACTGGGAAGGCCAGGTTTGCCAACTTTGTTCTCTCCCTCTGCCCCACCTCAGGTTGTACGTGTCTCCATACATGAAAGGAGTTTCTTCACGTGTCTCACACCCACGCTTTTGTGTCTGGTGGCCAACAGGACTCATGTGTATGTGTTCAACACGACAGTAGCAAACCAAGAAACAGTTCTTACCTGGCTCCTTCCCCTGCCCCCAGGGCTCAGTGCAGATGCAGCAGAGTGAAAGCCAATGTCCCAGTCTTCCCCTGAAAGAGATATATTTGCATCCTTCAAAAGCTGCTGCCACATTACAATCAGCCCGCATCTAAGAGCCAAGATGCTCACCCTTGCAGCACCGAGAGGCTTGGGCACATACTCAACTATGGAAAAAAAAAAGTTGTTTGGATAATCACAGGTTTTTGAGATAACCAAGAGCAAGGGCAGGATTCAGTAAAAAGAGTCCTCTCTACAGGGCTACTAATTGCAGACCACGAGAGGTGAGTGTTTTATATACAAATAAAAAAAAAAAAAGAGGAAGAAGAAGAAGAGGACGAAAAAAGAAAAAGAATGAAAATGAGGGAAGATAGCTAAAGAACTTAAAGAAGATCACAACACCAGCTGGACTAATAATCACATTAAAGGGGAGAGAGAGAGAGAAAAGGGTCGTAACGTTTATTTGAAGAAATAGTCACTAAAATTTTCCTAACCTAGGGGAGACAATAGGTATCCGATCCAGGAACCCCAGAGTGTTCCAAATAACATAAATCCAAAGACCCCAGACCAAGATATATTGTTATTGAAATGTCAAAAATTAAGCACAAAGGAAACATCTTAAAATCAGCAAGGGAAAAACAACTTGTTAAGAACAAGGGAACC